>NW_015151949.1:2790-8173 GCF_000732505.1 Cyprinodon variegatus | reverse complement strand
GTTTACATAGCAGCCTGTCCAAGATAACTCATTACAGTTAACATAAGCCTGAAAACAGGGGCGGATTTATTGATATTATTAATAAACACGTTAAACTTATTGCGTGGCCACGAAGTAGTATTTCGTGCGCACGTTATACCTATTGCGTGGCCGCGAAATACTACTTCGTGCGTACGAAATACTACTTCGTGGCCACAATTAAACATTTTTTTGACCATGTCATCAGAGGGGCTCCGTACTAAACCCATTTTTCAGTCAATATTTTTTGTTAATGTCAGCTGATAAGGTAATGAATTAGATCAACATGAATCAATTTTAAATTCAAACAGCTTTTCATTTGTAAAAATATATTCAACAATCATATTACTGTGTGTTGAAAAAAAACAGTATAAGTTAGAATGTGCTTAATCTAACAAGTCAGTGAGGCACTGAAACTGAATGTTCATACATATTAAAATACTAAATTTCTCCTTTTTGTGGTCAGGTATCAAAGGAAACAATTTCATAGTGTGTATGAAAAAACAGTTGGAAAGCACTTAATTCAACAAGAGTGAGTGGGAAAGGAAAGAGAGAGGGAGAGAGAGAAGGATGTGAGTTAAGAGTTGGGGAAAAGTGTCTGTGTGTGTGTGAGAGAGAGAGAGATAGGGAAAAATCTGTGCCTACAAAAGCATCAGAATATATTTTTGGGAGCCATTACAAATTGTCATTACACTTCCAAAAATTGAAATTGGTTGAAACCTTTGCACTGAGTTGTGACCGATGGGGTCTCATGATGATACGACCATGGCTAAACACACACTCAGCTGGGGCCCTGGTTGCCTCATCCAATCAGCATCCACCACTCTATGTATTACGCTTAGCTTGGACTTCCTTTCCTGTTCAAACTGGCATATGTAAAATATCTCACGACTGTGAATATTTGATTGGTTCCCTTTTGTCATGATTTTACTAAAGTTCAGACCCAAATGCAGAAGACCAAACAGGGAGACCAGGAGAAAAGGTTTAACAGGTTTTATTGAAGAGATAACGCAGAGAGAAGTGTTGCTCTGAACACTGCTCAACCAGAACTGAAAAGTGAGGGGAAGACACAGCGATTAGTTCAGGCTCAGTGGGAAATTTGATTTGTGAACTTGGAGAAGAGGATCTGGTTGCTGACTCACGTTTCCAGAGAAATTGTTGAATCTTTGACTCCAGTCTGTATGCTGTTGTTCCAGTGTTTGTCTGATTCGGTTGAGGGCGGAACAGGGTTACCCAGAATGCGGTTGTTTGTAGGTGAACGGAGAAGCTGACTGCCACCCAGATTTCCTGCGGTACTTGAACGGGTCGTAGTGAAGATGAATCCCTTTCTCAGTGTGAAGCTCAAACGATCGCTTGGGGAAAGTGGGTCCAAACCTCCTGTTTGAACCCCAGCTTAGTCTGAGGCTCAGTTGATCCTTCCAGGGAGAGAAGGTCCGAAAAATCCAGTTTGCAGGATGACTTCCCAAAACTGGAAACACTCTGGCGTCAAGGTAGTGGCTGTCAGCAGCTTAAGAACACTCCGTTAACGAGGAAACCATCAGCAGGTGTGTGAGGAGAACCAGGCGCCTCCTGGTGGATGAAGGAAGACAAACACAGAACACAAACACACAGACAGGAGTCCTGACACCTTTAGCACTGGCAGATGGTGCTAATGTTTTTATTCTTAAGAAAATACTGCATTTTGATATGTTTATATTCTATTTTTTTTATTTTCTTAATAGTTTATATTTAGATAATGCTTTTTATGCCCTAACAAAAACTTTGTAAAATCGTACTTGGTAATTTCCTGATTCTTATTACTTATGCATTCAGCTCATGGATGCATATGAACCCTTTGGTTGAAAAAAATCTGATTGCGATATGCAAAGGTCAAATGCATTGCAGGTGTTTTTCTGTCCATCCTGTCCTTACATAATGTGAATAACTTCCCACATACTCTTCAAATTTAATGGCACTTTAGCTTTCATCAATCTCAGTGTCAAAGGTAGCGAGTACGCACCTTTGCATCAGTTAGAACCGAGAGGTTTAACAGATTAGGAGTTGGCGTGTCGGGGACATGTGCAAGGAGGAAAAAAAAGTCACAGGATCATGGTTTAAAAACATCCATATTAAACATTTCTGTGAAAAATCTGAAACACAACCGTACTTATAAGTCAATTTTATTCAATTTATTTTATTATATAGCACCAGTTCACATCACGTCATCTCAAGGCACTTTACAGTTCAACCAGATCATCCAGTCAAATTGATTCAAAGTTTTCTATCTAAGGAAAACCAGCTGATTGCATCAGTCATTGACTCAAATGCAATCCCTCACACTAAGCATGCTTGTAGTGACAGTGGAGAGGAAAAACTCCCTTTTAACAGGAAGAATTTTGACATTTTTACTATTATTGTTGACAGAAAAATAAAAACGTTGTAAATTATATTTCTATTCTTTTTTCTGTAATATCCGTTTCTAAAAAGAAAATAAATTTACCAATAGATAGACAGACTTAATGTGCTTAGATTACTAGCTATTTCTGTAAATAAGTAAATAAAACCTAATATTTAAGCCTTCTCAGTTTCTAAATTTGTCTTCTACTCTGAAGGTCAGGGAGTTAAGAAAATCACCCTTTTCTATCCCAAACATCAGCCTGGTTCTCTGAACTGGAGGAAAAAGGTGACATAAAACACAAAGTGAGGTATGTGTCTTTTTAGATATCTTCCCTCTCTTCATTTGTTAAGTTTTTGATAAGACAGAAAAGCTAAGCAGAAGAGCAGCTGGAGATCAAGAGATCAAAGACAGACTGAAGTTGAAGGACATTCCTTCATACCTACAGACTGCTTCTTCACTTGCACAATCCCCCAAATATGTGCTTAGACTGAGAGAAATGGGAAGAGAAGTTGAAAAATCAAAGAACACTAACTTCCTGTGCTGCTGTGAAGTGGGACACAGAGAAGACTTATAGAGAGCTGGTTTCGATCCATGGAAACCTCCGTCCGTCCATCACTGTGGAAGTAAACAGGAAGAGAGGGGGAAGAAGTGTGTGATCAGACATTGCCCTGCAGAAATGATGGAGGCAGTGAATGTTGAAACTTTTTAAGGTGCAGAAAATGAGAAAAAGAAAAGGGGAAGTAGCAGCATGTCAAGTGTGAAAACAAGAGAATACATAATGAAGAAGCAAGAGAGTAACTGATTAAATTGTACAAAGAAGCAAATACCAGATTTAAGATGCTAGGGCACAGAAAAAGAAACACAAATTTTCCAAGAACAGAAATCATAGGCTTGTCTGTCCTTCTTGTCTATCAAGAATCCTGAAGCACAAATCATATCTATTTTCCACATTAATTTATTTTTAACAGTTTTGATGCCCTTCACCCCTTATGCTGCTTTTATATTCTGAAATCCCTACATGTAAACTCTGCAGGAAGTTTAATGGTTTATAGCTTAAAAGTTTTTCCTACGTTTTGGTTCTTAGCCAAAACGGCTTATGTAAATGAAAGACAGTAAAAAAAATAAAACAAGCTCTAAATGCAAAGCATTATCAAGATCCCACAGTATATGCCTCTAATCCTCAAATGGCTGCCTTCCGGGAACAAAGGTTTAAAAGGTTTGTTCTTTGTATCCTCACAAGATGCCGTAACCTATCTAAAGTTCCTTTTAATCAGTCTGTATTGCCTGATAGACAAGCTGAAGGAGCCCGTAAATGACTGAGTGTTTAAAGGAGCTCCTATTTCCATTT
This sequence comes from Cyprinodon variegatus, assembly GCF_000732505.1. Lineage (NCBI taxonomy): Eukaryota > Metazoa > Chordata > Actinopteri > Cyprinodontiformes > Cyprinodontidae > Cyprinodon > Cyprinodon variegatus. The sequence continues at coordinate 4,430 of NW_015151949.1, read as the reverse complement.
CTGCCAAACTCATTGATCCCTGCAGGCTACTTAAAATGAATTGGCGGTGGATTTTATATTCATCATGCTCCTCTTATCTGGAACCAGGTACCAGGTTTAAGTTATCAACTTTCCAAAAACAGGCCTAAAAGTTTCCTTTTTGAGAAAGATTTCAGTTAAGGCAAGTGCATTGGTTGTGCTAACTGGTCCATGTCCATAAGTTTCCACAATTTCCAATTCATATGGGTCCAGACCCTTATTCCCCTTTCATACTGGCTGTTAGTGGCAGTGGGAATAGCTCACTGATGCGTGTCATACGAATTGGCAAATTACTAATTACCTCACCCCAAGGGCGTAGGTTTGATTTCAGCTTTGGTTGGGACGCTATTGGTCTTCAGTTTCATTGGTCTGATGTCATTGGTCCTATGCAAAAATATGCATGCAAGTTTTTATGCTTAATGTGAGCATCAGGGTGCATTTTGTTTAAAGAGAAATGCATAATTTCTACATTAATACAAATCTTATAAGCACTACACACACAGATGCAGTTTATCAATGTTTGAAGCATCACTGGCTCTGATCAATGTGGAATTAGAACTTTTTTCCACTCTTAACAGTTTTGCATTTAAACTTCCAAGCGACTAAGACAGTAGGTAAATATGCACCTATTTAACCAAATATAGTCTTAATATGTCTGTTATATGTAGATTATCCTGTTTTTTCTTTTGAAGATATAGAATTGTGCAGAGGTAAAACCCACTCTTATTTTTCCATCTAATTTGCTTTCTGTTTCATGCTAAATAATACATTCAAGGGAAGGCATATAAATGTATTGTATTAACATGAGCACTGGAACTATAAGCGGAACTGACACTGAGCATTTCAAATATTAACTTCACTACACAAGGTTTACAAGTAGTTAGTGTAGTTACTCTGTGTCGCCCATTTCATGTATTTCATCTTGGGCTGAAACAATTAATCATATTAATTAAGTATTTAAATAATTGTGAACTAATTTAGTAATTGATTAATCATTAACTGGAGTAAAGGGGAGGAGCTGAGAGAGGAAAAGAAGGGACTGCTGTAACAACGCTGTATTGGATATTATAAACATGTTGTCCACATCAAATTATTGGTAGGGACAAGTAGGTCGGTCCAAAATGTTAGTAGGCATATGTCCCTATGATCTCTATGCAAACATGCGCGCATGCCTCACTCGGATCGGAGGGTTGACCCTGCTAAATTACGTGACACCATTAAACTTAATGTACCGATGTCCACACACCACGGCAGTCACTTCTGATCTAATAAGCCGATTTTATAAACATGGAGCACTGCCAGTGAGAGGGATAATAATAAAGGATGTATATATATATATATATATAACAAAAAAAAAATTGTATTTTACTCATTCATTCTCCCTGCTGTATTAAGTACATTTTAATAAAATTACATTAATGACATTTTAATAAAATATAATAAATCAGGAACTAATAATACCACCTCATACATTGAAAAACAAAGATTTTTGAATAAAAATGTGAAACACTGATAAACAGAACTGAATAGAGATGTCAAACTAACCTTTAGTTACGCTGCCTTCCTGTTTGTGAAGCAGAACTGTTGGGATCTGGAGATCTGCCACCTTTCTCCAGCAGAGG
>NW_015151949.1:0-2303 GCF_000732505.1 Cyprinodon variegatus | reverse complement strand
AAGCTCTGCCGCTGCTAAGCTCTCTGCTTAACCCTCAGTCTCTGGACCCACCTGGTTCCCTCCCTCACCGTTCAGTCTGACCACCATCAGGTACAGATCAGTTCCAAGCTCTGACAAGACTCTCCTGCTTCTTTTTCAATAAACAGTTTTGAACTTTTACTCTGTCTCCGTGATGTTATGCATTTAGGTTTAGCTCCTTAGACCCAACATGACAAGAAGTTAACAGTGAGGCCACCCCAGTAGATTTTTGGAAAAGCTGCATCATCTAAAAAGCCAAGGTTTAATGAAGATAAACTTTTATCAGCATCCATTCATAGATCTTTTATCACTGTATATTTCAGATTCAATCATTTGTAGCAGATAGGGGTTCCATTCCAAATTACAAGTGAAGCAATCACAATATTTGTTTGGAATTCAGTCTTTGTGGGCTGTGTTTTTGTGTGTTTTCCCTCCACCACCAGGTGGCACCTGGTTCTGGTTGGCCTCCTCACACACTTGCAGACGGTTGCCTCATTACCGGAGGACTCTTAAGCTGCTGAATGCCACTACCTTGGTACTCTAGCCAAGCTGAGTTTTGCTGATTAAAACTGAGTTTTTGTCAACCTGAGTCTTAACATTGTTGTTTTTGTCTTTGCCTCTCGGCAGGAAGTCATTCTGCAAACTGGATGTTTTGGACCTTCTCCCCCTGGAAGGATTGTTTGAGCTTCAAACTAAGCTGGGGATTCAAACTGGAGGTTTGGATCTCATTTTACCCAAAGGATTATTTGTGCTTCTCTCTGAGCAGGGGATTCATCTCCACTAGAAACCGTTCAAGTACCATAGGAAATCTAAGTGGCTGTCAGCTTCTCCGTTCCTCAAGGAAACACCTCAACCTGGGTCAACCCTGTCCGCCCTCCAACGAGCAAGTCAATTACTGGAACAACCCACACCGACTGGATTCAGAGAAAGACACCTTTACTAGAAAGTCTCGTTGACTTTATTCCCTTTTGCAAATCGAAGCTTAAATTTCCCACTGAGCCTGAATTAACCACAGGAACTTCCTCTTCACTTTTCAGTCCCGGTTCGCCAGTGTTCAGAGCAGCACTGGACCCATCTCTACCAGTTCTCAGTAAACCTGTTAAACCTTCCCCTGGTCTCTCTGTTTGGTTTCCTGCATGTGGGTCAGATCTTTGGATAAAATCATGACAATATTTTATTTTTTTCTCTGTAATTATTTAATATTTTAGGTTGCGTTATTATACATTTCACAACAAAATATGTAGAATAATTTAACTCATTACTCTACCCCTCCTCAAAAAGTTGCTTTTATTCCTTTGTAACTAGGGAGGGTTATCTTTAAGAATTCATCAATAATACTGCTATTAATAATTCTATTTATATATGGCATTTTATCAATATCCTTATCAATACTTTTTTATAAATCAAAAGGGTCTACTACAAACCAGGTAGGACTCAAAAGCACTAGTTTTTTTTTTTTTTTTTCACAGCAACAAATAACATTTATGTTGGAGAAGCTTGAAAAATTCAACAAAGAACTGTGTGCAGAAAAATGACAGAGTGTGAAATCCACCAGAGGAATTTCAAAAATGCGGTAGGACTTGATATTTTCTTTACTTTAAAAACCACAAAGAACACTATGTGCTCACAGTAGGCATGTTCATTGAAGTTACTTTTTTTTTGTTTTTTTTTTATTTGAAGCAGCACATCTCAGGCTCTATGATGGCCAGTAAAGGTGGGGATGAAGGAGAAAGCATCCTGTAATCTGAAGTTAAGGATCCCATATAGTTTTTATTAATGCCATCTTATTTTACAGACTGTGTTCCCTGAAGTGAAATTGTTTATGGTTGGAGCTTTGTGTGCAATTTGGGATTTATAAGGTGTGTAGAGTACAATTATAGCTACAGTGGAGTTTTTTTAATTTCAATAAATAATTAACAGTTAAATTCAAGATTTGTAATTTGGTCATTCCCTCCACTCCAGAGGATTTTTTAAGATGATAGTTTAGTTTATTTATTTACTTTCTTTTAAGTTAGTTTGAAGTCATCAAATTGAAGCCTTTAAACAGCTTATAGTGTAATACTACTAGCAGCAAACATTTTATTATTTTTTCCTGTGTAATGGAAAGCTCTATGTTTACACCTCTAAGCTTTCTGTGCCAGATTCTTTCCTAAAAAAGTGATCTCTCGGACATAACACTTTAAATAACACTTTATAAGTGTTTACAACATAGGCGTAACTTCCTTAAGGACTGGTGTGGACATGTCCCCACCAATCTTGACCGGTAGGGGGTCAGTCCACACCAA
>NW_015151948.1:137138-142275 GCF_000732505.1 Cyprinodon variegatus | reverse complement strand
GCAGGTAGGAAGGATCTAGTAAAAAAGTTTCCAACAGCCGAGTGTTGTGTAACTGCTCATGCTGCACAGAGTCCTCCAAGTGTGCCCACCACATCTGCTAGACAAGGTGAGATGGACTGTTGACACCTACTCTACAGAAAAGGAAGTCATGGATTACCTGAGGTCAGCATATGACCTTCAGATTTTGCATCAGTTTTTAAACTGAAAATATTATTTTCTTAAAGTAAAACACTCCAACCCCATCAAATGCTCCTATGGAGCAGCTTTTCAGTCTAGGACATTTGGTGTTCACATCTAGAAGAAATACAGTTTCTGATGAAAAAATTCTGGTAATGAGCTACAACCACTAGTTCAAACTAATCCAGACATTAGAGGTTACATTTGGTGTTATAAGCTGTTGCTCTTTTGTATAACCACACTTTGCTGCTCTAATGCTGTTAATAACAGGTTCAGTGTCACGTCTTGGTTGAGGTTTGGAGCATAACATAACCAAAATCATGACATATAGTGTTTATAAAATATTTGGTGTTCTCTTGGAAATGTTTAATAATAGCTAGTTAAAAAACAGTGTAAACAACGTTGATTATAAAAGGCAAATTTTTTATTTACAATGTAAGCTGTTCAACATATCAGGTTAAAGGGACTGTTATTATTTTATTTAAAGAAAAAGTATTTTGTGAAGTCAAGGACTGCCTTTGTTTTATTTTTTCAAAAGGTATTTAGATATATTTATATATCTCTATTTCTTCACTGGATTGCTGATTGCACGTTGTTAGTATGGGATTTAAGTGAAGCCACCAGCCGCCATATTGGTATCGAACAACAATGATGTTCTCATTTTCAGGGGGACTTAAGACTTTTAAAATAAAGATAAATTCATCACATTCACATACACTTGGTGTTTCATAGCATAAGTAGATTACTTTAACTTCTAATAAAAAAAAAAGGTACATCACATTGCATAGCATGTATGAAGTCTATAAAGCATATAATATAACATATAAAAAAATACATAACAAAAAACTTGATGCGTTAATGGAGCATAATATACAGATGTGCCAAAAGTGCTAAATTGATGATGTACATCTAATAGACATGTGATTATTACATTGTCATGGTAATTACATTTTTATAATCTGTATAATTTTAAGATTTTACATAAAGACTGAATTACAAGTACATTTCTGTTAATGCTATAGTATTTTCTACTTGCAAACTGTGCATGCATGATGCCATATACTTTTCTGATGTGTCTTTGCATTAGTCTTCAAATCTGACAGATTTACAATAGAGCTAAATGAAAGAACCAATTTAATAACTCCCCAGAGCTTCAGTTAGTTCAGTTGCAAATTTTTCTGCTAAATCACATAAATTGGTAAAATTACAGGCAACATCAAGTTCATATTGTGCATTTTGCTCTTAGTTACAACAAGAATCTGATAATTTGAAAAAAAAAAAACTATACCTACAAGTATGAATGTACACTCTGACACTGACTGTGAAATTACTTGTGAAATGTCTTCCGGTAAACTGCTTTTTTTTGTAGCCAAATGCTACGCATGTAGGCATTTTTACTGCATGTCTCTGTGGGAGTGGGGAGTACCAGCAGGGCGGACGGTGGCTTTGCTTTTTTTGGGCAATTAGCAATCCAGTGAATAAATAGAGCTCAGTGGTCTCATCAGAGTGCTGGGCTTTAAAGAGCAGCAGAGCGTTCATTCAGGGCTGGTCTCTTGTTGTTTAGTTGCTTTCTCGTCTCTAGCTTTCATGTGTATGTTCCCTGACGTCTTTTGGATTTAGTTTGGTTTCCAGTATTTTTGCAATTCTGGATTTTTGTCTCAGTTGCCTGTTCGTCCTTAATTAAATCAGCAAACCTCATCTCTGCCTACTCTTCTTTGCCTTTGGTCCTGAAACAAAAGGGATAACAAAGGCAAATGTGTTCTTACAACTCTGTCAAATCATATAAATCAAAGCTTTATAAAAGTGCACTTCATTATTGTAAAACTAGTGGTTGTAGAAGGTATTTGTAGTAGTTACACTACCATATATTATTACTCCTGTTATAATTAGCAGTATTAGATACCTAAAACTTTATTGTAGGATAACTTAAGATTCCATTTGTCATGGTTGTTTAACACAGTGTTTTATATGTAATTGCAAACTTGACATATATTCACAACAAATGCTGGATTTAGCTGAGCTTCAGAGAAAAGGGCAGGCCAAATCTCTCCTGGAAATCTTGAATGACAGGACTCTTTGTTACTTGTTCTAGCCTTTAATAGGAGAAAAGCTTTTTGAATTGGTACAATTATTAATATCACGGTGTACCCCACCTCTTCAATGCATCTTAGTTAAACTGGCCTCCAAAGTCCATGTCTTGATTGAAGACAGTAAAATTCCCTGGAATATTGAAAGTCTCCCTAATTGGAAATGGTGTGCAGAGGTATTCGGTAAACCTGAGGGCAGAGTCATTCTGTAAATATCACTAAGCTAAAAGAATTAAGTACAATTTTGCTGAGGTAGCCATCTTGGAGGAGGTGCATTGTAAAGAGAAAAGATTAATTACCTTTCTTACTTTTCACAAAAGATACTAACAATATTATGGTTTACTTTGTACATTTATTTGATTTTATTAATTTTACCACTAAATACATTCACTGAGTAAATTTAACCTAAAAATGCCAGGCTTCAGATACTTTGTAAAATGCTGTAAAAATCTTCTCCTGTTTATACGATCAGGGTCACGGTGGGGCCAGAGCCTATTTTTGAGACTATGTGTGAAAGGTAGGGTACAGGTCGCCAGTATATTAAAGGGCAACACAGAGACAAATTAATTTGAAGGAACCGAAGTAAAATCATGAAAATGAAAAAGGAAAATTCACTGCACAAATGTGGATGTAATTATGTCAGCTGTGAATATATGTGGTGCGTGGACTCTAAATGTGAGAATGAGACTGCAACGCACACATGTAGAGCTGTCCACAGCGCTGCAAAAGCATCTGCTTCAAAATACTTTTGCTCATAACATTTTTACAAAGTCAAAACAGAAAGTCTAGTTTCAACCTAATTTAAGCCAAACAGAAAACATTTTGTGTTTGAAACATTTTGAGTGGAATCGTCTAATTTCTAATGCTATAAAGTAGAGTACCAAATCCAAGCTGTGCATAATATAGCTGCTATATTAGTCTGTTGGTATGTTTACATGAATTAAGGTATTTGGAGCAGCATCAGCATGAGTTGTGGGCTGCAGCTTAATTGTGGAAAGCAACCACCTTCAGAATATGGCATGAGTCCATTCTGGGGGCTCAGAACAGTCAGAACCAGCATGCCTCTGAGTTTGTTTNTGGTATATTCTGATCATTAGAAGGCCCCTGTGGGTAAGAATAATAGCAGTTAGATCTTACCTCTGCACTGCACTCTGCCAGCCTGAGAAAAATCCGTTGCTGATTTTGCTGCCGCCGAAGCCGTCAAAGCGACTCTCCTCCTCCAATAACAAGTTAATAAAAAAATATATAATTAAGATTTCCATATCCATTTTTTTTGTTTTGTTGTAGGATTTTCATCTTTATCATTTGATCCACGCCGCCGCTTACCTGGCGCAGCCATCTTTGTTTACATGCCGGCCTCATCACTACCGTTGTGGCATGGTAATCGCCATGTGCTTAGCGGACTGAACTATATGTGGGACGCTAACAGTCCGATCATTTGCATATGGCAGAAGAAAATTAGTTCTAACTTCACGCTTGTTTAAATACTGCAGGATTTCTGCGTGTGGAAACTTAATGTAAGCTTGCTGGTGTGATATATTTTCAGACTATATAAACAGATTTTATTACCCAGAACACTGGAACGGGATGACATGATAGAAAAGCTTGCATATGGCCTAGAAGGCACAACATTACGATAGGGTTATGTACAGTGAGAAAGGCCCTGAGGGGACTTGGCTGGAATTTTGGGAAGCCCAGATTTACTCCAATAACCAGGGAAAATAACAAAGAACTGCGTCTATGCCAAGCTGAAGAATGGAAGGCTGCTGGTGAAAAGTTTGACAACGTTGAAGTGAAGTTGAAATGCAACTAAAAAACATTTTCTATGAAACATTTTCCTGACTTTATGTTTCACTATTATATTATGGGCTACTATATAAATCTTTTTTTAAGCAATCCTGTAAAAACCCCATTTCCATTTCTTTCATTTTTCAAATTAAATAAAAAATTAAAATGGCAAAAATCCAAACGTGTCTGTTAAGGTCCATCTTCTTTTTTTGAATATTTAACAAAAAGTTACAATGAAATGACAGAAAGATCCGAGCGTTACAGTTACAGTGCAAGATCTATGACGGCGCTGATTGGATACCCAGTTTGGGGAACCCCTTCCGGAAACGGTTATGGAATGACGTTGCATGAACCCCCCTCCCTCCCTCTGGGATTCCCAATGGATGGCAGATGCCACACACGCACACAAAATGAGAGAAAGAAAGATCTCAGCATTTTAGTTTAGCACAGATTGGTGAATTTAGATCAATATATTGTCATGATGACAGAGGGCTCGAGGAGACAGGCTTGATCTGAGACACGTGGAAGGTGGGGTGGATCCGGAGGGACGGAGGTAATTGGAGACGGACGGCTGAGGGGTTGATGACTCGAGTGATCTTGTAGGGTCCAATGAATCTAGAAGAGAGTTTCCGAGACATCCCCTTGAGGGGGATGTCTCGAGTGGACAGCCATACCTCTTGGCCTTCAGTATACTCGGGGGCGGGACGTCTCCTGGCGTCGGCGAAGCGTTTAATTGACTCAGAAGACTGGTTGAGGGTGGCGATGGTTTCCCTCCAGATCCTTTGACAACGGCGGATGTGTTGGTTGACGGAGTGCACCGAAATCTCTCTCTCGTCTGCGGGAAAAAGAGGTGGTTGATAGCCGAGACTGACCTGAAATGGGGATTGTCCAGTAGATGCAGATTTGAGGGAGTTATGAGCGTATTCTATCCATGGAAGAAATTGGCTCCAGTCCTTGGGGTTGTTTGACGTGAGGCAGCGAAGGGTGGATTCCAATTGCTGATTCATATGCTCAGTCTGACCATTCGATTGGGGGTGGTAACCAGAGGTGAGAGAGGGTTTGCAGCCAAGAGCGGAACAGAAAGC
>NW_015151948.1:134453-135563 GCF_000732505.1 Cyprinodon variegatus | reverse complement strand
AAGCAGGCTGGAGCGTTAGTTAGACCAAAGGGCATAACAAGATATTCGAATTGGCCCAAGGGTGTTTTGAAGGCAGTTTTCCGTTCGTCGCCTTCACAGATCCTAAGGAGATGATAAGCGTTTCTTAAATCCAGTTTAGAAAACACAGTAGCTCCCTGTACGGGCTCAAAAGCAGAGGCAAGGAGAGGCAGTGGGTATTTGTTTTTAATAGTGATCTGATTCAAACCTCGATAGTCGATACAAGGTCTCAGGGAACCATCCTTCTTCCCCACGAAGAAGAATCCGGCTCTCAGGCTTGGAAATATTATACAATCTGCTGCTAGGTAAAGGAGCACCAGGTAAAAGTTCAATGGCGCAATCGTATGGTCTGTGTGGAGGTAGGGACGTCGCACTGACCTTACTGAAGACAGGGGCTAGGTCATAGTACTCAGAAGGAACAGAAGAAAGGTCAGGAGAGTCCATCTCCCCCCCACCTCTAGGAGACCCCACCAAGAGGGCAGCAGAACGCAGGCATGTCTCATGGCAAGAGATGGACCATGATTCCAGGTGACGTTCAGTCCAGTTAATGTGAGGATTATGCTTCTCCAACCATTCGAAACCGAGCACCAGCGGGGAACATGCAGAAGGAAAAACAAAAAATGTTATTGTCTCTCGGTGGTTACCTGACAGAAGTAGCTCGAGGGGCTGAGTTTGGTGGGTAACTTGATGGAGTCTTTTCCCGTCAATAGCGGATACACTGAGAGGCTGAGACAGAGGAATGGTTTCAATTTGGAGTTGCTGGACGAGGTTAGAATCAATTAGGTTACGTTCACAGCCTGAGTCGATGAATGCAGAGAAAGAGAGGCTTTGATTAGCACAGAAAAGCGTGGCAGGCAGTAACAGTCGAGGAGATTTCTTAGTGTTTATTTGGCCCGCCAGACTCCTCAGATCCTCTGGCGAGCCCCGGCTTTTGATTTAGCCGGGCAGTAGGCGATGAAGTGTCCACTCTCACCACAGTAGATACATAGTTTGCTTAAAAAACGGCTCTGTCTTTCCTCTGGAGTGAGCCTGGTGTGTCCCACCTGCATGGGTTCGACATCCCCTTCGCCCGAATGAGAGGCCTGAACAGGC
>NW_015151948.1:129928-132355 GCF_000732505.1 Cyprinodon variegatus | reverse complement strand
TGAAATAAGATAATTCAGTCACTATGTTAAATTAATTCATTAACTTTATTTTAATCAAAAACATCATATCATCATCAGATTTTGGTTGTTTATGCAAATGGTCTCAATAAACTTTTCAGTTGACTGCAGGCCCACAAACGTCACCTTTAGCACGGCAGATCTCCCAAGTGCCACCTGGTGGTTGTCCGGGTACATTGCATTTCTTTTTTAAATAAAACAAAACTGGCCTCAGGAAATACATCGTGATTCATGCAGGAATCACGCAGCAATCACGCAGGAAACCGTCCATTCCCAACCAGTACCTACTGTACCCCTGCCAGAAATGAAAACGGTGTTGGTTCACCAGCCTTTAGCTCTACTCGGTTACCTACTCATCCAACCACTTTGCCTAAAATCACTGATCAGCCATCAGCAATAGAAAACCTAAGTGATCCAGCTTTAAACCATCTCATCACACACGTAGCACAGCAAGTTGGACAGGTTATATCTACTCAGTTAAAGGAAGACAGTAAGGCCAATGAGGATAGAGATGCACAAGCTCAGAGTTCAAGTGCAGATCAGACTTTCAACAGCCTTACTCATAACCTGGCAGGCATAAGATAAGTTATGCAAGCTGATGTAAGAGAACCCCCCAGTTTTCGGGGAGATGCATCAGATAAGCTATCAGTGTATGAGTGGGAGGAACTTATGGACACATACCTGAGAAAGAGAGGTGTACCACATGAAGAACAGCATCAGGAGATCTTATATAAGTTAACGGGAAAAGCTAGGGACATTGTGAAGGTTACACTCCATAGCAATCCAGCCCTAAAGGCTCACGACAACCCAAAAGTCATCATTGACATACTAAAGCAACATTTTGGTTAAACAACAAGTTTAAGTATGCCCCTTGCAGACTTTTATGGCACTGTCCCTCAGATAGGAGAAAACCCTGTTGAGTACTGGCTCTGCCTCAACAAGGCAATTAATGCAGGGGAGGAGGCTCTGAGCAGACAAGGGCGACATATTGATGACCCTAGCTGAGAGGTAACGATGATGTTTGTCAAGTATTGTCCAGATCCCTCTAATGCTGCAGTATTACGATTTAAAGCACCTGACAAGTGGACAGCTAAAGAAATACAGGAACATGTCGATCGCTATCAGATTGAGATGAAGGCAAAACCAAATCGTCCCAGCTTGGTTAAGCATTTGTCATCACATGTTCAAGCTCCTGAGGAGCTAATTTCATCCAGTTCTCCAGTTTCTTCTCTTGCTCAGGTTGAGGGGAACGAAAACCTCAGTCCTCATTTAGATGACAACTGTATAAGGACTCTTATTAGTCTGCTTGACCGTACCCTTGTTCAGAATAACCAGACTGTGCTCAGAAAACCCTCTCATGGTCAGTTGCAGAGAAAGTTCTGTAAGGTTTGCCAGTCCACAGAACACTCAACATTGGCTCATTGCACACAAGACCGCTTGTGCTTATCCTGTTTCAAACCTGGTCATATCAAGAGGGACTGCCCAAACAAGGATGTCAGACAAAATACTGAGACCCCGTGTCCACTTGGAGGGCAACAGCATTTAAACTGAAGAACCCGCATTTGGGGAGGGGACGTGCGGGTAGTGATTTACAGACCCTCAATGGTGAGAGCGAACTCGTACAGTGTTATGTCAATGCATGTGAAGCAGCATCAGTTGATGCTAAGGTGATTATGCAAAATACACAAACGGTATAACCTAATGATGAGTTGTTCTATAGACCTGTTAATGTGAACTCAAAGTTTTAGATGTGGGGGATGATAGACTCAGGTTCTATGGCATGTACCTTCAGTGAAGAAGCAGAGGAAAGAATGCTTAAAGAGAATGTTTTGTCAGAAACTAAAACCTTGACACAAGAAGTGGTGTTAGTCGGGTGTGGTGGGAAACTAACTAAACATAAATGTATCTATGAAGTTGAGTTTAAAATATATATGGACAGAAGGGAGTGAACATTGCAGGAGAAGATCATATAATAGGGCTATTCGCCGATGATGTAATTATATATCTACAGAATCCTAATGAAACGCTTCCAGCATTGTTTTTAAAACTGGAGAAATATGGGAGGATGTCAGGATATAAAATTAATATCTCAAAAACACAGCTGCTACCACTGAACTATACTCCAAGTAAGGAAATTAGACAAAGGTACACACTTAAATGGGAAAATAAATCAATTAAATACCTGGGAATCACACTTATGCAAGACCTGGACAAAATTCAGGAAACTAACTATTCCACAATTAACAATACAATACAAAGAGATTTCTTGAAATGGTCAAAGTTGTTACTATTCGAGAATAGAAATAATTAAGATGAATATACTGCCTAGATTACTATACCTCTTTCTATCAATACCATTTAAGATTCCAGAAACTCAGTTTAATAAGTGGAACCAACAAATATCTAGGT
>NW_015151948.1:125568-128479 GCF_000732505.1 Cyprinodon variegatus | reverse complement strand
CAATTACAAAATAAATTATTCCATACTCAACAACAATGTTGGAGGCAATGTGGACAGATGAATGCCAGTCACTCTCATATATTTTGGCAATGTACAAAAACACAAACCTTCTGGGATCAAGTTGTAAAGGCTACAGAAGAAATAATAAGATACAAGATACCCAAGGACCCACAAATAAAGTATTTAGGCTGGCTGGAGAGTGAAGGAATACAACGGAAAGACATCTATCTTCTCAAAATCTTGATAGTGGCAGCTAAAAAAGCAATTACCAGAAAATGGTTTAAAAGTGACCCTCCTCACCTGACGCAATGGATTTTAATAGTAGAGGAAATCTTCACGATGGAGGAAATTACCTACCACCTAAGGATCCAGTACAAATACCTGAAAGAACAGTGGAGGAAGTGGTTTGATTACATAAATCGGAAAGGACTGACCCTCAATAAGACTTGAACGACAGATAAACCCTTTTTCTTTTAAGCCTTGTGGGACCCCTACATTCACTAAACTCGGACTCTGTTATACCTTTGCTGTATTTTTATCGCCCTTCTCTGTTCATATTCTTTTTTTTTGTCTGTTTGCTTGTTTTAATGTAAAAATTGGAAAAATACTAAATAAAAAGTAAAAAATAAATAAATAAATAGATAAATAAATAAATAAATAAATATATGGACAGAACTGCTTCGTTCCAGTACTTGTGGTGCCAGGTCAGAGAGATGATTTAATAATAGGCACAAATGTGATCAAGTTCCTCATGCATCAGTTAAAAGATAGTGATGATTATTGGCGTCTTATTTCCAGGGACAGTTCGACAGCATCTCCTGAATGTGAACAGTTCTTGGACCTGATGGCTAGTACATCACGTTGGAGAGGGGAAGAACAGCCAGAAAAAAATCGGCACGGTCACACTGCGAAAATCTGTCACACTTGCAGCACAGAGGGAGCATCTTGTTTGGGGTAAACTACCCAGTAACTCTCCTATGTCCCCTGGAAGCACAGTTGTTGTTGAGCCTACTACGTCAAAGTCCATGCCACGGAATGTCATGGTTGGTCGTGTTATAACACCATTATGGAGTGACAGATGGGTTCCTATGAAGGTCACAAACCTGTCTGACAAGCCGATCACCCTCAGGAAAAACTGTAAACTCGCTGATGTGTCTCCTTGTATGGCTGTAGAAGATTTTGAGATTCTGCAGGGTTCCACACAGATTGAAAAGTCCATCTCAGAAAAATCTGTGATGCCTGATACCCTTTCAGAACTTGAAGAAAGATCACAAAAAGTTGGTCTGGCAGATGTTGACTTAAGAAATTGCACCACAGATAACGCTGGGAAAGAGAGACTAGTCAGTTTACTTGAGCGCTATAACAATGTTTTTTTCCAAACATTCGTTAGACTGTGGTGAAGCTAAAGGTTTCGTCCATCGCATTCGGCTCACGGATGATCGCCCATTTCGCTTGCTCTATTGGAGAGTTCCCCCTGCTCATTACCAAAAGTTACGTCAGGTGCTGACAGATATGGAGGAAAAAGGGATAATTCGAAAGTCTGTCAGTGAGTATGCTTCACCATTGGTGACGGTTTGGAAAAAGGACAGAAACCTCAGGATCTGCACTAACTTCCAGTGGTTGAATGCCAAAACCCTCAAGGATGCTCATCCTCTTCCTCACCAGTCCGATTGCCTTGCTGCTGTGGGAGGGAATATCTATTTTAGCACAATGGATCTTACATCCTGTTTTTACAATATCCCTATGGCCGAAGAGGACAAAAAGTATACAGCGTTTACCACACCACTGGGCTTGCACAAGTACAACCGGATGCCACAGGGGCTCTGCAATAGTCAGACCCATAGCTTTTGCAAGTAAGACACTCAGTGGATCTCAGAGACGATATCCAGCCCGCCGACTTGAATTTCTGGCTTTAAAGTGGAGTGTTTGCGAGAAATTTAGCCATTAGCTAAAGGGCAACACTTTCACAGTATGGACAGATAAGAATCCCTTAACACATATTATGACGAAGCCAAAGCTGGATGCTTGCGAGCAGCGATGGGTTGCTAAACTTGCCCCATACACATTCGACTTAAAGCATATTGCGGGCACCAAAAATGTTGTGGCAGATGCTCTCAGCAGAGATCCATTTGCCAAAACAGTTGGTCATAGGCTCATTACTGAGTGTTATGACGATTTACTTGTTGAGTCTGAAGGAGTTGGTGAACAAGAGATTCAAGATGTCTTCCGTCTTAAAGTTCAGTGTCATTGTGTAGGAGGAGCATCACAGGTCAATGCTGTTAAGCTTCACTCACTTAATTCCAGAGGTCATTCAGCTATAAAAGCAATCATTGATGCACATGACCAGTGGAATGTGTCTACAGAGTCTAGGGCAGTTTTGTTTGTCCAGACTGTTCAGCAGGTTGCTGATTCATGTAATGGATCTGATCCATTACCTGCCATTTCTATAGAAGAACTCCAAAGGAGCCAAGAACAAGACCTCAGTATTTCTAAAATACTGCCGTTTCTGAGCAAGAGAAGGAGGCCATCCAGAAGAGAAAGAGAGGGATTCGATCCAGGAGCACTTGTTCTTATGAAACAATGGGACAGACTCAAGCTTCTTGATGGGGTCCTGTACAGAGTAATCAAAGATCCTTTAAGTAAACAAAGAAGATATCAGTTTGTTCTACCAAAAAGTATGGAAGTGAAAGCTTTGTGTGGAGTGCATGACTTAGCTGGCCATCAAGGTCAGGCAAGGACAATCTATCTGGCGAGACAGCGCTTCTTCTGGCCAAAGATGGAAAATCAGATCAGAAATTATGTAAGGTGTTGTCAGAGATGTATACTGGCTAAGACACCAGAGCCTTCCGCCAGAGCACCACTTGAAAGCATCAGAACATCTGCTCCAATGGAATTGGTGTGTTTGGATTTT
>NW_015151948.1:121354-123306 GCF_000732505.1 Cyprinodon variegatus | reverse complement strand
GTTTGAGGTTTGATCACCCTTAAATTTCTTTGGGCCTGTGTTAACAGGTAGCTTCTACAGTTGATTATAAAGATTGTATTCTTTGGAATAATACCATCCTACTTTTGTCCAGGTGTTGGTTTTCGTGTTATGGGATGAGTTATTTTGTTGAGCAATCAGGATTTTGGTGTCATTCAGGGAGGGTGAATGTAACATGGAAGAAAAAAATTCATTCCACCAAAATTCCTTCATTTTATATTTTTATTAATGTATTCAATTTTGGTTTTACTTTGAAATTATTACTTTAAGGAACGATAATCTGTATAATAGGGGAAAGTTTAATTTTACTTTGGCGGGTATAACCTGTGGCTATGTAAAACAAATGGCTCATCTTGGCCACAAGATTATAAAAACACTTTTTCTTAGCCACTTGGCTAGTCCCTTTCCATCACACAATGCTTGTTGGTAAGTGGGTAGCTTTGGTTTTACTAATCTACATACAGCATTTGGCTAAAGTGAGTTGGGATTTACACTGACGCTAGATATTTTCACTTGCATACTGCAGGAGGGAAATTAATGATTCACCTGAATGTGAGTCCTCAGGTTGGTGTTGGATGTCCTGGACGTTGACAACAGTTTTTTTTTTGTTTTTTTTATTGCAAAGCAGACATCTGTACACTTATTTTTTTATCTGAGGATTCAACAAGTTTCATCATCTCTGAAGATAAGGCCACGGTGTGGTAGAGACAGTTGGCTGCTCTTCTCACTCTACTCCTGTCTCCTCCTCCATCCTGTGTGTGTGGCTCTGTGTGTCTGTGTGTGTCATTCTTTGAGTTCCACTGCAGTGCGCATGCGCATGTTTCGTAGATACAGACAGGAGAGGCAGAATAGAGGCTCATGCATGAACGTCCAACGAATAACTGATTGTTGTTTCAAAATAGAAAACCTGGTTTCATTTCTTAGTTATGCCCTGGATTTTGTAGCATTTGTGGACGCTACTTCGCTACTTGTTCAAACCAATAACGTCACTACAGGAAAGTTACTTGATAAATAATGCAGTGACGCTACGGTCCAGCTACTGGAACATGTAGTTAAACTAATAGCTTCGCTACATGTAGCGGCACTACTGCTCATCACTGATTATCTCAATACCCATCTGCTGAACGAAGGAAGCGTCAATAAGATTTTGTTCACAACCAGACTCAGTGAGAGCTGAAAGGTAGACCTATTTTTGATTAGCAGAGAAGCGGGCAAAAGTAGATGAGTTGAAGAGGGGGAAATTTTCTGTTCCGCCAGTGCCCTTGTATCTACTGGTGGACCTTGACTTTTACCAACAGGGGACACGAAGAGACAAAATGACCAGCCTCTCCACAATAAAGGCAGAGCTTAGCCCGCATGCGGTGCTGTTTCTGCTCAGAGCTTAGCCTCATGCTGCCTAACTGCATGGGTTCAAAGTCAAAGTCAAAAGTCAAAAAGCCTTTATTGTCATCATATTCTGCAATGGATACAATGAGATTTTTGGGACTTCCATTTCAGCTACCGTAAAATAAATAAAAAATGAAAAATAAAAAAAACATAAATATATTAAAAGGCAAAGGAAATGTAAACAGTACTGGCACAGATTGTGGGGGGGGGAATAGTGCAAAACAGGTGTAGGCGGAGAAGTGACAGCAGGAAGATCAGTGGAGAGGTTGCTTGAAGGAAAAGGTTTGGAAGGAGTAGCTTTGGTACCTCTTTCCTTGGTTCGAGCTCGGATCTGATTGTCCAAACGGATAGACAGCTTGATTAGCTCCTCCAGAGTTTCAGGTTCATCGAGGGTGGCTAGTTCATCTTTAATAGAGTCACTAAGAGCGTTAGAGTAAACACACATTAGGGCTGTTTTATCCCAGCCCAAAGCAGCAGCCAGAATGCAGAAGTCAATGGCGAAATCGGATACAGACCTCTGTCTTTGTTTAACTTTCAGCATTTCACGG
>NW_015151948.1:119008-120121 GCF_000732505.1 Cyprinodon variegatus | reverse complement strand
GGCCCAATCCAGAGCTCGGTCAATAAGATGTGAACTGACATAAGAAATCTTAATTGAATCCAAAGGGAACTTACTTGGGGCATGGTTGAACTGAATTGTACACTGAATGAGAAAACCCCGGCACTTCTTGGGGTTTCCATCAAACCTGGGAGGACTGGGCAGCTGACACTCAGAAAAAAAAGGGAGGAAAAGCTCCTTGGTTAGCTTGAGGCGGGGCTAGCACACCTGCTGGGCCCGAAGTCTAGAGAGAGAGACGTACAGCCTCGGTTAAATGAGCCACTCGACTGTTTAGCTCTGATAGTTGGCTGCTGAGATCGTGTCTCTGTTAGAGGTCGTGTTTGTGGATCAAAGTTTGTTGAAGGCGAAGTAATCTCTGAATGGCTTCTGCTGGGTCAACGATTTGACCAGCGTGTTCTGTCATGATTTTCTTAAAGGATCTGACCTACATGCAGTAAACCACTCAGAGAACCAGGGTAAAAGTTTTAACAGGTTACTTGATAAGATCAGCGGGGGTAGGATTCAGGAAACTCTGTGTACTCGTGAACCGGAGCTGGAAGAGGGAAGGGAAGTTTCAGTGGTTAGTTCAGGATCCGTGGGACCTTAGAACGATGACTTGGATAGACAGAGAAAACGGAACACAAGATAGTGAAGAAAACTTTCTTCCAAGAATCCAGTCGGTGTGGGTTTATCCAGAGGTAGAGACTCATTGGAGGGCGGACAGGTTTAGACCTGGTTGGACCCTGAGGAGCTATTGAGCGGACTGTCACTTGGAAATACTGGAGGGCTTGAACAGAACTTGTGGAGTTTTATCGCCTGCTCAGTGTGAGACTCATACAATCCTTCCAGGGGAAGAAGGCCAAACATCCAGCTTGCAGGGCAACTTTCTGCCGAAAAGGAAAGACAAAAAGGGTTAGGCTCAGTGAAAACAGAGACTCAGTTAGACTCAGCAAAACTCAGCTTGACTAGAGTACCCAAAACTGGCAAACACTTTGGCGCCGAGGTAGTGACAGTCCATGGCTCAAATAGTCCTCAGTGATGAGTCAACCAGCCGCAGGTCTGTCAGAGGACCAACAGTACAGGGCACCACCTGGTGGTGGAGTGAGAGAAAGACAC
>NW_015151948.1:116400-118135 GCF_000732505.1 Cyprinodon variegatus | reverse complement strand
ATTACTTCTATGAGCAGGTGGAATGGATGGTTCAACAGAGCCATGGCTCTGGGTGAGTTTGGCAACTGTATTAAAAAGAAATCTAGGATTATTCTTATTCTCCTCTATTAATGAGGAGAAATATGCTGCTCTTGCTTTACAAAGGGTCCTCTTATACAGCAGTAAACTATTTTTCCAGACTAGGTAGGAATTCCCGTAGGCCTGTGGAGCGATATTTTCTCTCCAGTTTCCTAGCATTTAGCTTCAAAGTGCTCAGCTCTGCATTAAACCAGAGAGCCAGCTTTCTATTTCCAAAAATTTTCATTTTCAAAGGAGGTGCATTGTCTAAAGTAATAGCAGAGAACTAGCAACCCCATCAACAAAATCATCAACCTGTGAAGGGGAATAAACTAAGCTTTTGCACTCTGCAGCATGGTCATGATTTAAGTAGAAAAAAATGGTGCAAGTAATTTTTTTTTTGCTATATTCACAAGTCAGATCTTGGTTCTAGTGGAAAACACAACTTTGCATAAATCTACTTAAAAAAAAACGAGACCCCAAAGTCTGCTTCACATAAGATATTGTTGCCTTTATTGAGAGCTTTGCCTCTGTAGTGAGGTGAACTCTTAAAGCTCAGACTTGGTTCAGTCTGTGTTTTAATGGGCCTGGAAATGAAGACCTAAAATGGCTGATGGGTGTAATTCAGTAAACAGCTCCAATTTGTGCTGAGATAACACTATCAGCAGAGCAGCAGCGGTTGTTCCTCCCTGGTAGTCAGCCTCAAAGTGAATGACAAAGTCATTAACTGATAGACGAGGCCAAAGGCAGAGCAATAAAATGCTTGAACTCAGAATGCTGTTGTAGTTCAACATGGGGTCAACATGGTCCATAAAACAACCAGACTTTTCATTCAAGTGACTCTAAACTTAACTTAAGCTTATGTGGCAAACAAATTTCTGTCTGAATATCAAAATGGGACTGATTTCTTGTTTCCTGCATGTGGTTTGCTAGTTTGCTGGCTGCCTACCTGATGGAATGTGTCACTGATCATGTGATGGAAGATCAATGGCACATTCCATCAGATAGACAGCTTGTTAGACATTCATCTCTGTGGAGAGGATTTTAGACAATGAGAGCATTTACAAGAACAAGCTGAAAAGATGTTTGGCAGCTTTCCTAATGTGTAGCAGGAACCAATGTATGGCAGCATTCCTATTGTGAAGCAGGAACCAATGTTTGGCAGCGTTCCTAATGTGGAGTGGGAACCAATATTTGGCAGTGTTCCTAATATGGAGCAGGAACCAATGTTTGGCAGCGTTCCTAATGTGGAGCAGGAACCAATGTTATGCAGCGTTCCTAATGTGGAGTGGGAATCAATTTATGGCAGTATTCCTAATATGGAGCGAGAACCAATGTTTGGCAGCGTTCCGAATGTGGAGCAGCAACCAATGTTTAGCAGCGTTCCTAATGTGGAGCAGAAACCAATGTTAGGCAGCGTTCCTAATATGGAGCAGGAACCAATTCTTGGTTCTTAAGGTGGTTCTTAAGGTGGAGCATAAACCAAGGTTAGGCAGCGTCCCAAATGTGGAGCAGAAACCAATGTTTGGCAGTGTTCCTAATGTGGAGCGGGAACCATTATTTGGCAGTGTTCCTAATGTGGGGCAGTGGCCAATGTTAGGCACAGTTCCTAATGTTGAGCAGGAACTAATGTAGACAACGTTCTTAATGTGGAGCAGGAACCAATGTTTGGCAGTGT
>NW_015151948.1:113222-116145 GCF_000732505.1 Cyprinodon variegatus | reverse complement strand
TTTGGCAGCCTTCCTAATGTGGGGCAGGAACCTATGTTTGGCAGTGTTCCTAATGCGGGGCAGGAACCAATGTTTGGCAGTGTTCCTAATGCGGGGCAGGAACCAATGTTTGGCAGTGTTCCTAATGCGGGGCAGGAACCAATGTTTGGCAGCGTTCCTAATGTGGAGCAGGAACCAATGTTTGGCAGCGTTCCTAATGCGGGGCAGGAACCAATGTTTGGCAGTGTTCCTAATGTGGAGCAGGAACCAATGTTTGGCAGCGTTCCTAATGCATAGCAGGAACCCATGTTTGGCAGTGTTCCTAATGCGGGTGTAACCTGCACAAAATAAGAAACCCATATTTCCACCCGTATTTTATTTTGGCGGGTCAAACTGACAGCACCCTTTAAGTTCCGGGTCACAGGTGACTTTGATCTGAATCGCTGTTGCTGCTGTCGCTGTGGCTAGCTGCTCGTCTCGACGTCTTCTAAACTTATAGAAGAATGTGGCTGGATCGAGGCTTACTAAAACGGCCGAAGGATTAAATTGGGTGTTTTCTGCCGACCGCTCGACGGTCAGGTTTTTTTTCCACCCCCTGTGTCACGTCAGGATGGCGAGCTACCGGATCACCGCAGCTTCGCGGTAGGATTTAAATGAACCAAGCTATTTTATCATTCTGAACCTATTTGCTCTGGGTTATGGACAAAAAAACCCAAAACAAAACAATCAGATATTGATTGATGGACCGTTGATCACCCTGGATTCATGAATGGACCAAAATAGAAACTCTTGGGTGACATTAGGGTTTATTGTTTTTGTTGCTGAGGTTGTTTGTTTTTTTTCCTTGTCGTGTTTTTGGTTATATTATAGAAAATCACTGTTATTGTAAATGTTATTAATATTGCATATCTTCCAATATATATATATATATATATGAAAAAAAAACCTCAAACTTGAATACAATAATTTAAACATACTTTTGTCTAACGGTATTTTGTTCACACCCACGGGCTCCATTGACGAACCTATCTGAGTGCCTATTATATTTGGCTGTAGTCAGGCGCCTAGCCCTAATTAACATTACACGTGGCGAGCTAGCCAGCAGCTTATGTGTGTGAATATTTTTTTTTTTTTTTGGGGCTATTTATCATTTTTGAACATTTATTTCGGTTTTGGGAATAGAAAATTCTGAGTAAAATTCAAACTAGTCAACTTTTCTAAAAGGTAAAATATACAAAATAAAGAATAATTTATAATAATTAATAAAAAAAAAGACATGATGGATTTTGTTGCGCAATCTGGTATATATGTATCACAGTCTGTGATGATTACTGGTGCTACCAATGCCAAGGTTGATGAAGAAATACTTGATTGCTTGAGTAGATATGGTAAACTTAATCGCACTTTGTATATAACTGATTCCTCAAGCACGTTTTTTAAAAACCTGATCGTTGAGTTCGCGGATTTAGCTGCTTTTTCCGCGTTACAACCGCTTCTACCTTATACTTACACCTCTCAAACAAATACTGACCATGTGTTCTGTGTCACTGCTTTGGCACTTGAGTATGCAGCCACAGAAGGCAGCAGCAGCAGTCATCAGCCCAACTACATCGCTGAACTTAAGAAAATTGCTGATCAAAGCGGCCATCGTTTTGAAGATGTTCTGAAGACAGNCCATCAACACAGATCAGCTGGCATTAGCCTTTGATAGGCTCCCACAAGCATTGGATAAGCTGGCGTTAGAAATTGATTGGCTGGCATTAGCACTGGATGCAATTCAATGATTCACCAAGACAACAGGCAACACAAAGTGCCTATTTCATCCCACTTGACCTCGAGATTGTGTTTAAAAGACAGAGAAACGGCATTACAACTGCAAAGGAGAGGAAGATGGCAATGTTTAGATGAAATCTATAATGGCAGGCTGTTATTACATGTATTAACAGTCCTCTCCTCTCTGTTCTTCCATTTGTAGATCACTAAAATAAGATTCTTCCCAATCAATATCACACTCCTAGAATGAACTGTAATACTATATTTTCTAAACTAAATTTTTGTAGCAGGAACTGAATTTCAGAAAGTAAATAAACAAAGTGTACTAGTACAAATTTAATTTTATATACCTAGAAATATGGACACATTTTATGTCTGTTTTGACATTTATCAGTTTGACTGAAAATGTATTTATGATATCTGAAATACACTTCTTCATAGTCAAAATAATACAAATGCTGACCACTAACAATAGGAACATGGGGATCTGATATTCATTTCTAGACATCCAGAATGTATATTCTGGATGTGTAGAATGTAATTTGGTTTAAAATGGTCTTTTTGACAAGGACCTTTTTTTTCAGATATCAGTAATACGTATTCAGTAAAACTAAAACATATCAAAAAGGCTTGCCATAGCCTGTTGTGACCACGATAACATAAAGATTTATTTCTTGAATGGTAGTCGATCAGTTTATTCTATTTAGGTAAAATCACCTGGTAGCAGGTGAAGATGATATAGTAAAACATTTTTCTAATAGATAGGACCTGTCTGTAACCTGCACAAAATAAGGAACCCGTATTTCCACCCGTATTTTATTTTGGCGGGTCAAACTGACAGCACCCTTTAAGTTCCGGGTCACAGGTGACTCGGATCTTAATCGCTGTTGCTGCTGTCGCTGTGGCTAGCTGCTCGTCTCGGCGTCTTCTAAACTTATAGAAGAATACGGCTGGATCGAGGCTTACTAAAACGGCCGAAGGATTAAATTGGGTGTTTTCTGTCGACCGCTCGACGGTGAGTCGTTTAATTTATGTATTTTATTTTTCTTTAGAAATAGAAATGCGGTGGCGACACGCCCACTTAATCTGTGCATTAATGACTGAAAAGTTTATTTATTAATTTAAAAGGTCATTTTATTTGTTAATTTTGTGGCCGAATAGATTATATATT
>NW_015151948.1:108481-110712 GCF_000732505.1 Cyprinodon variegatus | reverse complement strand
CCCAAGCTTGAAGATACATTTTCTGCCCTTTCTGGATGAAAGTGGTTCACTGTGTTAGACCTTAAGTCGGGCTATTACCAGATTGAAATGGAGGAAAAGGATAAATCCAAAACTGCCTTTGTATGTCCATTGGGGTTTTGGGAATTCAACCGCATGCCGCAAGGGGTCACCAATGCCCCAAGTACATTCCAAAGGTTGATGGAAAAATGCATGGGAGACTTAAATTTAAAAGAAGTTTTGGTTTTCATCGATGATTTAATCGTTTTTGCACCTACCTTGGAAGAACATGAAGAGCGCCTGATGAAAGTTCTCAACAAACTTAAGGATTTTGGGTTGAAGTTGTCAGTCGAGAAGTGTGTGTTTTTCCAAACATCTGTGAAATATCTGGGGCATGTAGTGTCCCAGAATGGTGTTGAGACAGATCCAGATAAGATCAAAACACTTACCTCCTGGCCAGTGCCCAAAAACCTGAAAGAGCTGAGGTCTTTTCTTGGTTTCTCTGGATATTACCGCCGTTTCGTCCAAGGATATTCAGCCATAGTTAAGCCATTGCATGACCTGACTGCTGGTTATCCGCCATCCCAGAAGAGACTGAGACCAACTGTAAAGCCAGAGAATTACCTGAACCCCAAAGCACCGTTTGGAGGACGATGGACTCCAGTGTGTGAGAAGGCTTTTGAAACCATAATCGAGAAACTAACCTCTGCTCCTGTACTGGCATTTGCTGATCCACAGAAGCCCTACATACTCCACACCGATGCCAGTTCTACCGGTCTTGGTGCAGTGTTGTATCAGGAGCAGGACGGAAAGAACAGAGTTGTGGCATATGCCAGCAGAGGTCTCTCGCGGAGTGAATCCAAGTATCCAGCTCACAAATTGGAATTTCTCGCTCTGAAATGGGCAGTGACAGAGAAATTTAATGATTATCTCTACGGTGCTCAGTTCACAGTTGTCACAGACAGCAATCCACTAACTTACCTGTTATCCTCAGCAAAACTTGATGCTACCAGTTACAGATGGCTTTCAGCTTTGTCAACTTCCACATTCAAGATCATCTACAGAGCCGGAAAGCAGAACATGGATGCTGATGGATTGTCTCGACGACCTCATGGTGAGCTGTCTGATGATCCTACCTCCCGGAAGGAACATGAACGAGTCCTGAAATTTGCTCAGCAACACCTCAACGAACCAGATTATGTCTCCATTGATCAGCACACCATGGAAGCAGTTTGTGCTCGTCACCTGGTGTACAGCTCAGGTGCACATCTTGACCATGCTCTGGTGTTGTCTATGACCACCCATGTCAACAGTCTACCTGACAGCTTTACTGATGATGAACAGTTCAGCTCCCCTTCACTTCCTCGATTCTCAGCAGATGACATTGCAGCCAAGCAGCGTGATGACCCTGTTATCCGCCATGTCATAGCTCAGCTGGAACGAGGAGAATCACCATCACCATCGGTGAAGGAAGAACTTCCTGAACTGCCCCTTCTACTCCGAGAAGTAAACAAAATGGAGCTCCAAAACAACCTTCTCGTTAGGAGGAGACAAGTGGGAAGTGAAACAAGATACCAACTAGCATTACCTGAGGAGTATCGAGCTGTTGTGCTGCACCAACTGCATAACCAAATGGGTCATATGGGAATTGACAGAACTCTAGACTTGGTCAGTTCCCGTTTCTACTGGCCCAGGATGTTCATTGATGTTGTCAATAAAATCAGAACCTGTGAAAGATGTGTGAGACGCAAAACATTACCTGAACGAGCTGCACCTTTGGTCAACATCAAAACCACTCACCCCTTGGAGTTGATGTGTATGGATTTCCTCTCTGTAGAACCAGATCACAGAATCAAAGACATCCTTATCATAACAGACCACTTTACAAAGTATGCCATTGCTGTGCCTACTCCAAACCAAAAAGCTAAGACCGTTGCTAAGTATTTGTGGGATAATTTCCTTATGCATTACGGCATTCCAGAAAAGCTGCACAGTGATCAGGGCCCAGATTTTGAATCATGAACCATCCGAGAACTCTGTAAAATGGCCAACATTCACAAAATAAGGACCACACCATATCATCCAAGAGGAAATCCTGTGGAACGTTTTTACAGAACACTTCTGGACATGCTAGGAACATTATCTGAAAAAGAAAAAACTCATTGGACGGATTTTGTAAAACCACTAGTGCATGCTTACAACTGCACAAAAAACGATGTCACAGGATACTCACC
>NW_015151948.1:104775-106882 GCF_000732505.1 Cyprinodon variegatus | reverse complement strand
GGTGGATTTAGCTTTTGGACTGCCATTAAATGAGGATGGATTTTGTTCCCACACACAGTATGTGCAAAAGTTAAAGTCCCACCTGGAGGAAAGTTACAAACTGGCCAGTAAGAACTCAGCTAAAGTGATGCAGCATAACAAAACCCGATTTGACCAGAAAGTTACTGCATCAGAACTAAATGTTGGAGACAGAGTTCTAGTAAAGAACGTGCGACTAAGGGGGAAGCACAAACTCGCAGATAAGTGGGAGTCGTCTGTATACATTGTTGTGAAGAAAGCCGGCAATCTTCCTGTGTACACAGTCAGACCGGAAGGCCAGAACAAACCACTAAGAACCCTGCATCGAGACCTTTTATTACCATGTGGATACTTACCTGTTCCTGAGGAAGAAATGCCTACCAGAGCTAAAAGGAAATCTCCTGTGTTTTCTCCAGTATCTCCTGATGATGAAGAGGATCCATCAGAGGAAGAACTAGTCGATCCACCATTGCACATTCCATCATCTTTTGAACCTGTCAGATTTACGATTGATATTGACCTGCCTGCTGTCGAGCAGTCTGTCCCAAGAACTGAACAGTTGTTCCCATCACACAATCTCCAGTGCCTGTAACTGAAGAGGACAGTGATGCTGAGGATGATGAACCCAAACCTGTGGAAGGGGAACTTATGACTGTTAAAGAGGAACAACTAGCAGTAGACAGTGAGGAACCTGAAATTGAATCTGAACAAATCAATCCTGCTGAAGTATCCAGAGTTGAAGGAAGACTCTCTCCAGAACCTGATGTACCTGACATTTCCAGCCATGCTGAAGAACCTCACTCACCAGTGGATTCAGTATCTCTGGACACTGAGGACCAACCTCTGAGACGTTTCAGCCGCACAAGAAATCCACCTGATCGACTGCAGTACACTAAACCTGGCAAACCATTACAGAAAAGCATTCAGGCTTTGCTCCATGGTTTGAGCTCTGCTTTCTCCTTCGCCCTTCAAGAAGATGAAGAAGAACAGTTGATTGCTCCGTACTCCAGTCAGCCACCTATTTGCTGCCAGCCTGGTACATGTACGAGGACGTACATGGGATCAGGAGGGGAGGGTGTAACCTGCACAAAATAAGAAACCCGTATTTCCACCCGTATTTTATTTTGGCGGGTCAAACTGACAGCACCCTTTAAGTTCCGGGTCACAGGTGACTCGGATCTTAATTGCTGTTGCTGCTGTCGCTGTGGCTAGCTGCTCGTCTCGACATCTTCTAAACTTATAGAAGAATACGGCTGGATCGAGGCTTACTAAAACGGTCGAAGGATTAAATTGGGTGTTTTCTGTCGACCGCTCGACGGTGAGTCGTTTAATTTACGTATTTTGTTTTTCTTTAGAAATAGAAATGCGGTGGAGACACGCCCACTTAATCTGTGCATTAATGACTGAAAAGTTTATTTATTGATTTAAAAGGTCATTTTCTTTTTGTTAATTTTGTGGCCGAATAGATTGTAGATTAGTCCTTTTAGGACAGTTTTAGTTACTTTTTATTGATTTTTGCTAACGGCCTATAGAACTCTGGGCTTGGTCATTTTTGTGTGGAGTTGCGCAACGAAATAAGAGAAAAAAAACAATTGTTTATTGAAACAATATGGAAGTCAATTAAGTTTTATTGACTGCGTCAATTAAACTTAGATATAATTTGAAAGTGCACTTTAATTTGATCTGTACTGGTAACTTTAATTTGATTTGTACCCTTGACCGGTAACTTTAATAAGGTCTATACCCTTGATTTGAATCTGAATGTAACTTTAAATTTGATCGCGATCTTTAATTTGAAATTCATTTGAAAAATTCATGAGAATGTAGTTATTTATTTATTTTTTTGTAATTGTTGAATGTTTATTTATTTTGGATAACAGTTTAACAATGTTTAAACATGACAGCTAATTTGTTTTATTTTTATTTATGACCTTGTTTAGGTCAGGTTTTTTTTCCACCCCCTGTGTCACGTCCGGATGGCGAGCTACTGTATCACCGGAGCTTCGCGGTAGGATTTAAATGAACCAAACTATTTTCTCATTCTGGACCTATTTGCTCTGGATCATGGACAAAAAAAAAACAAAATAAA
>NW_015151948.1:99353-104608 GCF_000732505.1 Cyprinodon variegatus | reverse complement strand
AAAAAAAACTCAAACTTGAATACAATAATTTAAACATACTTTTGTCTAATGGTATTTTGTTCACACCCATGGGCTCCATAGACAAACCTGAGTGCCTATTATATTTGGCTGTAGTCAGGCGCATAGCCTTAATTAGCGTTACATGTCCATCATCTCATGTTGATTCTGTCTTCCATCACACAGTAAATACTAAGTGGCTGTTTGAAGCCACTTCAGATTTTATCATCCTGATAAATGGTTGTTATTAATGGCGATTAGTCTCATAGAATAGCTTCAGATTGTGCCAGTAAGCTCAGTAGGTTGTTATCACTGAATGGATCCTAATCCTAACAAGGTAATTCATTCCCCCCCCACCGAATTAATCAATCTATTTATGTGTAATCTGAAAACAATTGCAGTAGCAGTAGGCAAGGATGCCATTTCTTTTCCTCATTGTTTGCTATCTTTATTGAACCACTAGCTGCAGCAATCAGGCACACCAGTGGTATTACAGGTATTAAATGCAGGAACATAGAACATAATGTCAGTCTTTAATTACATTTTTTGAATCTTTCAGGGTTCTGCCCTCTGTTTAAGTTTATTTTAGTATCTCTGTATTTGTAGTCGTTTTCTAGCAGTGTTTTGTTCTTGAGTTAATCTCTGTTGCCCCCTTGTGTTTATTTCCTTTTCTCTTGGCTTCCTTCTAGATGATTCCATCCACACTTGTTCCTTGTCAGCTTGTTAGTCCAGTCTTTGTTTTCTCTCTTATATATTCTCTCCCTCTGCAGTTCCTCAGTGCTGGCGGTTTCAGAAGAACAGAAAAACAAAACTTTGAACATTAAAAGCATTTGTTGAAAAAATGTGACAGAAAAAAGAATTGTTCGAGAAAAGAAAGTGTTAGGGTTCCAGTTTGTGGGGGTTGTTTTCGTTCTTTTGCAGTTCCTCTGTGCATCCACCAGATGGTGCCATTGTTCTCTGCTGGTCTGGAGGGCTTTGTGTTCTTCTCATCTCTCACACCTGCAGCCTATTTGGTCATCACTTCCTGTGGAGTATTTAAGCAGCAGACAAGTTTTGTCCTTTGATTCTCCAGCAGGATATCACAGATCACCTGGATAAGCCTGGCCCTTCTAGTCTTGGAAGGAACTCTCTCGTCACACTGAAAAAAGGAGACAGATCTCCTCATCTGAACGCTGTTCACTTCAGGAACATTGTGACAGTCTGCTCGCTGCTCCTCAGGACCACCATAGTCTGCCTGTCCGCCCTCCAATGAACGACTCTTTCTACAGTGCACACCTCCACAAAGGGGAACTCTGGAATCTCCCCAATCAACCACAGTGAGTCCAAGTCAAACTTTGTATTCAGACAATCGGCCAGAATTCTCACAGTCCTTAAACTCACCACTCTGATCTCCTCCTAGAGCTTTCGCTTCCGGTTCACCAGATCGCTGGAACCTTCCCAAGCACAAGAACTGTTTTTATAACCTCTGTACAACTATTTCTTCAATTAAACTGTTTAACTTTTTGTACTCTCTGTGAGTGCTTCTGCATGTGAGTCAAACACATTAGACCCACCATGACAGAACACTCTGGCCAAACCATAGACCCAGCAGAAGCTATCCAGGAAGCACTCCAATTCCAACAAACAGCTATTCAGAAACATGACAACACTCTCTTAGAGCTGGTAAACCACAGGCTGAGATGAATCGACGGTTAACAGATTTTTCTAAATTACTCCGCGTTCACTCTCTACAGACCTCCAGTCCGCTCAGCAAGGCTGCACCGCCTCCAGCAATCCAACCTCCAGTCCATTACCTAGTGCCTGCTGCCATGTCCACTCAGGTTTGATGGGGATCCCAAGAGGTATCGGGGAATTCTCATGCAATGTACCATCCAATTTAACCACTCTCCCAGTAAGTTTGTTTTGTATTCCTCTAAGATCTCCTACATTATCTCACATTTGTCTGATCTTGCTTTGGACTGGGCAGAGATATGGTTCTCTTCGTCCCCTGATTACAATTGCACTTTTGAGGAGTTTTTAACAGAGTTTAAACCAGGGGTGTCAAACTGGTTCCAGAAAGGGCCGTGTGGCTGCAGGTTTTCTTTCCAACCAAGCAATAGCACACCAGACTCCATTCATCTCATCAAGTCATTGTGTTCAGATTGAACTCACTTAATTAGATGACTGGAGTCTGGTGTGCTACTGCTTGGTTGGAAAGAAAACCTGCAGCCTCATGGCCCTTTCTGGAACCAGTTTGACATCCCTGGTTTAAACAAACCTTCAACCAGGATACAGATAAGGCTCATAGCTCCCGAAATCTTTTAAAGCTAAGACAAGGACAAAGATTGGTAGCTGATTTTGCTATAGACTTCCGCATTCAGGCAGCGGCATCTGGATGGAACAATA
Organism: Cyprinodon variegatus; assembly: GCF_000732505.1. Classification (NCBI taxonomy): domain Eukaryota; kingdom Metazoa; phylum Chordata; class Actinopteri; order Cyprinodontiformes; family Cyprinodontidae; genus Cyprinodon; species Cyprinodon variegatus. The sequence continues at coordinate 102,226 of NW_015151948.1, read as the reverse complement.
TTGCTCTCAAGAGTGTTTATTCTAAGGCCTTAAATGAGTCTGTCAAGGATGAACTCGCCACTTTAGATGAACCTGAAGGACCTCATTAGGTTATCTATCTGATTGGATAATCAGATTCGAGCTCTAGCTAAGGAGGGGGCTAATAGAAATGCTCAACCCAAATCACTCCCTGTTACCAGCCATGCAGGTCCAGCTGAGTCATCACGGGATTTAGCCAGCCCAGAACCCATGCAAATTGGCCATACTAGATTGAGTCCTCAACAAAAGCAGCACAGAATGTGTGTTAAGCTTTGTCTCTACTGTGGTGAGGCTGGTCATTTTGTTTCTGTTTGCCCCTTGCTGTTAAAAGCCAGGGTCCACCAGTATAGGCGAGGGTGCTGGCTGACCAAAAGATCACTTCTAGTTCACCTCGTCTACTTTTGTCTGCTTCACTCATGATTAACAATCAGTCCCTTTCCCTATCGGCCTTACTCGACTCCGGCTGTGAGCAAAATTTACTGGATTCATCCTTCGTGCAACAGATGGGTATTGAGACCATACCCCTTCAAGCCCCCTTTCGTGTTTTTGCCCTTGATGGCAGGAATCTGCCTCAGATAACCCATCAGACCCGGCTCATTCAACTAACTGTTTCAGGCAATCACACTGAGTTTATCTCCTTCTATGTTTTCCCTACTGCAAACTTTGCCATGATCCTAGGATTCGGGTGGCTGCAGCTACATAACCCCGTTATCAATTGGTCCAACAGACACATTGGCTCTTTTTCTGTAAACTGCCACTCATCTTATTGGTTGACAATGTTCTTCTTGCCTCACACCTGCAGCCTATTGGGTCATCAGTCCCTGAGGAGTATTTAAGGAGCAGACTGTCTTCATTTCCTCACCAGAGTGTTTGCCAGTATTGGGTACTCTAAGAGTCTAAGAGTCTTCAGAGCTCTTCATTCCTAACCTTATTTTGTCTTTGATTCTCTGGCAGGATTTTCCAGATCCTCTGGATAAGCTGGCCCTTCAAGTCTTGAAGGGAAACACTTGTCACACTGAGAAAAGGAGACAGATCTCCTCATCTGAAAGCTGAGACCTTCAGGAACCAAGAGTCAGTCTTCTAAATTGCTCCTCAGGATTCCCATAGTCTGCCTGTCCACCCTCCAACAAACCAAGCTTTCTACAGACCAAGCCTCTACAAACAGGATCTCAGACAACCTCCCCAACTACCACAGTGAGTCTCTTGGACTCACTGTGGTAGTGAGTGGTGGTACCTATCACAGAACATTAAAAAGTGTTGTCAAAAAAGGTGGAATCCATTCACCATTAATTCCAGTGTCATTAACAAACTTTCACTTGACACTGAAAAGCTGAAGCTGAAGTACAAAGATGTACAATTGCAGCTGATATTCCTTGGGACAGAGGCAGTGGTGTCAAAAATACACACATTTGTTACTTAAGTAGAAGTATAGATACTGCAGATTAAAAACACTCTGGTAAAGTTGAAGTATTAGCTTGACCTCTTTACTCAAGTAAAAGTGAAAAAGTATGTGCTCCAAAAACTACTTAAAGTGTAAAGTAAGCTTTAAAAAAAACAGCCCGTTACCACAATATGAATTGAAAGCTCAATTTTTCGACTGTTTTGAAAAATTCTTTGTGATAGGGACAATGATGAGGGAGATCTTGTTGGTCTACATCTCCCAATACGCTCTCGCCTGTGTCTGACCTTTCAGACATTTCAACATCTTTTCTGAATCTAACATTGTAGCATGGCATAGACAATTTACGTTTGCAGTTTGAAGAACACCTGCTTGCTGCTGATGATTTCCCTTGGCGTGACCACAAATTTGATTAATAGCTGACTAATGGATGTTTGCATTATATGAATCATCCAATTAAACTAGTTTTCACTAAATGTGGATGGTGCCAATGATCTGCATTGGATGCTGTACATACAGTGGGCACTGGTTGGAAATGGACGGTTTACTGCGTGATTCCTGCGTGAATCACGATGTATTTCCTGAGGCCAGTTTTTTTATTTCAAAAAGTACTGCAATGTACCTGGACAACCACCAGGCGGCACTTGGGAACTTTTTTTTTTCCTCTTTAATCCAGGCTGTTAAGATGCTGTCTTTAAAGCAGGTTTATTGGGGATCTTGGTGTGATATTGTTCTATTTTATTATGTTTTTGATTAAATTAAAGTTAATGAATTAATTTAACATAGTGACTGCATTATCTTATTTCATGAAAATTGTTGCATACTGTATGGAAGCAGTTAAAAATACACCCTGCGATCTTATCTGAGAACTGTTTATTTCTATTTATCTGCATCTCTATTATTTAATGAAAAATGATTATAATTAATCTTTTTGGCAAAACAAATAACTGAATCAATAAAGGTCCATGGATCATCCGTCCATTCGGGAGGGAGGGGGGTTCATGCAACGTCATTCCATCACCAGTATCTCGGTATCCAATCAGCTCACTGACTTGCGCGTTGATCAAAGCCATCTCTCACAACAGCATTGAAACACCACTATTGATCAAGACGGTCTGGCTGCAGCACCGCAGCTGTCAGACCAGTTCCGCTGCAGGCGCCTGTCACAGGCCACCTCCACCGTAGAGCCGAAAATAAACAAATTTAGCCACGCCCACCTCCCCCCAACCGACATCACCTTCTAGACGAAGAAGAAGGTTGTTGAACACGCGAGACTCCGCAACAATGGTAAGTTAATTTCTTACTTTTACCGCGAAGCAAAAGATGTCTGGCTTTCATATGCTTGTCAGCAATGTATCGCTGTAGCGTTATATGTAATGCATGTGTGGTTACTTAATGTTACAGGCAGTGATGGGCAGTAGCGCCGCTACATGTAGCGAAGCTATTAGTTTAACTA
>NW_015151948.1:95105-98080 GCF_000732505.1 Cyprinodon variegatus | reverse complement strand
CTGACAAAGACCGATAGAGGCTCATGCGTGAATGTCCAGCAAATAACTCCCATTGTTGTTTTAAAAATAGAAAACCTGGAATAACTTCTTAGTTATGCCCTGGATTTTGTAGCGTTTGTGGACGCTACGTCGCTACTTGATAAAAACAATAACGTCACTACTGGAAAGTTACTCGATAAATAAAGCAGCGACGCTACGGTCAAGCTACTGGAAAATGTATTTAAACTAATAGCTTCGCTACATGTAGCTGCGCTACTGCCCATCACTGTATACCAGTTATTAAATAAACGCTTGTCAGCAGATTGATGAATATGTTTATGTGATAAGTTAAAATGGTAGATATTATCAATTAGACCATAAGAGAATTGATTGAATTCATTATAAAAAAAAAAAAACAGTAATACATTAAGAAGAGAAATCAAAAGTGGGTAATCTGGAAAATCATCTGATTTAAAAAGGGTTAAAACGCTTAAAAGTGGTTTGCCTTACATGGTTTATTTTCTTCCTGATTGTGTAATTTATGGTTAAGATGTGTGAATTTACAGTTTACGAGGCGATCTTGAACTAGACATGACGCTGTCTGTCTCCGCCCACATGCCTGGAGATGCCGCGGTCTTTTCCTCATTAGAGTAAATGTTCTCGCTGAGGAAACATCTCTTTTCATTGTTTTTATTCCTCCCCATTTTCAGGGGCGTAACATTTTGGAGGCACCGCTGGGATTGCTGTCCAGATGTCCAGTTGCCACAGCCTGGTTACTGAATTCTGAATCTGCAAAATCCCCACACTAAACCCAGAAAGGTATCAGGTACACAAAAGATCATCTGCTTCAAAGTTAACATGATGCCACTGGAAGAGCTACAAGAGGCAAAAAGTGGGAATTGATCAGGTTACCTCAGTAAATGCCACCGCTGATAATGATGTGCACCAGCCCCACAGCACTGTCAGTCAGCAAGTAAGCCAGCCCCTCCCACCCAGTGCTCAGTCACATGCAGGCTCATACTGGCGCAAAGACTTTAAGATTTCTGGTCAAATTGGTGAACCAGGCCAGAGAGATAAACTAACATTTTCTAGCCTTGCTCATCAGATAGAGAATGGACTAAGTAGAAGTTATCCTGAGATTGAAATCACAGATGCAGTAATCAGGGCTATCTCCCCCGGTTCACAGTTGCGCAGTTACTTAGAGGGAAAAGCTCACCTATCACTTCCCACACTAAGGCGCATTTTGCGGTCCCATTTCCAAGAGAAGAGTGCTACAGAGCTTTATAAGCAGCTTGCTTCTGAAGCACAACATAGCAAAGAAACCCCTCAAAGTTTTCTCATGAGAGTTTTGGACCTAAGGCAAAAAGTACTGTTTGCATCCCAAGAGTCAGAATCAGGGCTTAAGTATGATCCAGCTCTTGTCCAGCGTATGTGTTTACATACCATACTTACGGGACTCCAGAATGACAGTATTAGGATAGATATGCAGCCCCTCTTGGTAGACACTAAGACGGCAGATGAGCTTTTGCTTGAGAAGTTAAACATTGCCTGCGCTAATGAGACAGAAAGAAGGAACAAGAAGAGGTTTAGTGCCCCACATCCAGTTACAAGCACAAGTGTCGTCCAGTCAGAGGAAAAGCCCCCTGCAAAGAGCCATGTGCAGGAAGCCAAAGTAAAGGTACCCCCTGAACTGTTGACAGAATTAGCAGAACTTAAAACAGGTGTTGCGTCTCTACAAGGCCTTTCCGCAGAGATAGCTCAGATTAAGGAGACATTACAGCAGCCTATGTTTCAGCCACAGCCACCTGTACCACCACAACAGCTATATTATCACAACTACAGCCAGCCTCAAGCACCTGCAACAATGCAGCCTCAGTATGCACCTCACCTGCGCCCTAACCGCCCTGCATATACTCCAAGGAAGTGTTTTGGTTGCCAACAGGCTGGCACAGATGAACGTTGCATGCATTGCTACCGATGTGGGAGTGGAGAACATTTCCAGGCAGGGTGCAGAACCAGACCAATGAGACCATCAAGAGAGGCTCCTTTAAACGGGAAGTGGTTACCCCTGCGGGACGAGTGTTAACCATAGCCAGTGAAAGGTCCCAAAAATGTGTAAATTGTGGAAATGGAGGTTCACTAGGGACACTAAAAATTTGCTCATCCTGTAAAAAGGCACTGTATTGTTCCAGATCATGCCAAAAACAACTCTGGGAGGATGATAAGAGAAAATGCACTCACATGACAAATAACAATGACAGTGAACAAAAGGACTACAGGGAGAAAAACACCCAATATTTACCCCCCCAGTTCAAGTCGTCCACCCTCGCAAAGTAACATCGCTAGTTGGCAGGCAGTGTCTGGTCCAATGCTACCTGAATGGTCATCAATTCCAAGCTTTATGGGACACAGACTCTCAAGTGTCAATAATTGATGAAAGATCGAAGGAGCAGCACTTACCAAATGAAAGGCTGAGAGATGTTTCAGAAATCTGGACTCACCAAATGATCTAACATTGACTGCAGCAAATGGAACAGAAATGCCTTACCTGGGATGGATTGAAATAACTTTCCAACTTGCCCCTGAAACCGATAAAACAAAGGAATTGATCATTCCAGTGCTGGTGATGAAAGGCTGTCGTTTGTCTCATCCCATCATAGGTTTTAATATCATTGAACACATCCTTGCAAAAACAGAGAAGACAAAAAGGTACAGTGCAGTGAGAAAAACTTTTCCAGTCTCAAAAGAAACAAGGTAAGAGCATTTATACAGGCAGTTAGTGCAGAGCAGATTGACGAGTATGCAGTGAAAACTAAGAAAGAGAAGGTTACAGTCACAAAACACTGCAGCATTCAGATTGAGTGCCGTGTAGCTGCCCTGCCCTTTAAAGAGGACATGACTATGTTATTCCAACCAGACATACACCCCAGATGGCCAGATGATCTGGAGTTTTATGACACGTTAGTTCAAGTAAAGAAAGGGGTTTTCCCAGTTAT
>NW_015151948.1:92170-93615 GCF_000732505.1 Cyprinodon variegatus | reverse complement strand
CAGTGTTGGGTTTCCCTAATTTTAGTCAGCCATTCGTTGTACACACTGACGCATCCCACCAAGGCTTGGGAGCAGTATTGTATCAGCACCAAGATGGCAAACTTAGAGTCATTGCTTACGGCTCTCGCACCTTAACAGCAGCGGAGAAGAATTATCACTACCATGCAGGCAAGCTCGAATTTCTAGCACTAAAATGGGCAATCACAGAGAAGTTTCGAGATTACCTATACTACGCACCAACCTTTACTGTGTATAGCGACAACAACCCACTAACCTACATCTTGTCTACAGCAAAACTGAATGCGACCACCTCCAGATGGGTTGCAGAGCTGGCTGATTTTCACTTTACAATAAAGTACAGATCAGGGAGAGCGAATGGTGATGCAGATGCCTTGTCAAGGATGCCGCTGGATGTAGAGTCACTGATAAGCGAATGTTGTAAGGAGCTTCTACCTGATACTATCACCGCCATGATCCAGGCGGTTGAGGTACAGGAAGAGTCTAATGTAAATTGGTCAATTTCTGCTGTTTGCATGTCAGTCTCAGTCGAAGATGATGAAGCCCCTGCATCAGTCAACCCCATACCGAAAGATCAGCTAGGAGAGGCGCAAATGTCTGACCCTGTCATCCACCCTGTGCTTGTTTGTAAACAGTCGGATTCAAAACCGTCACCACAGGAAATAAAAGCACTCCGCCCGGAGACAAGATGTCTTTTTAGAGAATGGGACAAACTAACATTAGGAAGTGATGGTATTTTATACCGGGCCATAAGTTCTCGTAAGCAATTGGTCCTACCAGAGCAATACAAACAAACAGTGCTTGAAGAACTGCACAATAACATGGGACATCAGGGTGTAGACCGCACAGTTTCTCTGGTACGTGATCGCTTCTTTTGGCCGTATATGCATTCTGACATTGAACACTATGTGACTAGAGCCTGTACTTGCCTCAAGCAGAAAAAGCCATGCCATGAAACAAGAGCTCCCCTAACCAATATTGTGACAACACAGCCCTTTGAACTGGTCTGTATTGACTTTCTCCACCTTGACAGATGCAAGGGGGGATATGAGTACATCCTTGTAATCGTTGATCATTTCACGCGCTTTGCACAAGCTTATGCCACCACGTCAAAGTCAGGAAAAACTGCTGCAAATCTCATCTTCAATGACTTTGCCCTGAAGTTTGGGTTCCCCACCCGTATCCACCACGATCAAGGGGGAGAGTTTGAAAACCAGCTGTTCTCTCAGTTAAAAAAACTAAGTGACATGGCTGGGTCTAGGACGACACCCTATCACCCCATGGGAAATGGTAAAGTGGAGCGAATGAATAGGACATTGTTACAAATGCTTAAGACACTGACTGAGACACAGAAATCAAACTGGAAGGAATCTCTGAACAAACTGGTGTATGCCTATAACTGCACCCGCTGTGAAGTCACAGGTTAT
>NW_015151948.1:88299-89639 GCF_000732505.1 Cyprinodon variegatus | reverse complement strand
TTGTACGTTTTTTAGGATAAATATGTTAAATTGATTTTCTTCACAGCTATTTGAGTTGAGCAACTAATAGATAAGACTACACCTGTTTATTGTCGCATAGGTTTTTCTGAAGAAAGTATTTACCCTCTGGGCTTAACGATGTAGTTCATCACGTTTCACAACTGCCTTTAGCATGGAGGTTTAGAATTGCAAAATAGCAAAGCATCCTGTGGGAGTTTTCTTTTTTGTTTTGTTTTTTGTCTCTCACATTGTTTTTGTTTTCTAACAGATTTTTCTGTGCTTATTTTAATTTTGCACCATGTGGATTGATGGTGCTGTCCTGGGGAATGAATAAATTCCCTTCTGCTCACTGCTCCTTTTCAAAAAATTTCTTCATAACGTTCAATCTGAAAAACTCACACGAAGAGAAAGGACACTTAGAAGAAATGTATTGATACAATTACTTTGTCAATGATGCTCAGACCTCGCTAGGGAATAGAGCGCTGAATTTTGATAGATATGTATGAACAGTAGTAAAGAACAGGGCTGTTTCCCCCAAAAAAATTAGCTGATGTTTAGGCCAATACGACCGCATCCACAGAAGGCACAGACATAATTGAAAGCTAAGAAATGTAGAACAGAAGGAGGACTAACAGAGGAGATGAGCCGTGAATGATTATTAGAAGGCCAGTGCTGCAAAGACTTACAGAAAGAGGGCCAGTGCCAGTTGCCATGAAGGCTTACAAAAAGAGGGCCAGTGCCAGTTGCCACAAAGGCTTACTAAAAGACGGGCAGTGCCAGTTGCTGTGAAAGCTTACCAAAAGAGGGCCAGTGCCAGTTGCCGCCCTATTTGTTATCTAATAGGCCTGTCTTTGAAGGTTTTGATATGTTTAACATGTTTATACCTTCCTTGTATTTACCCTCTGTGCTTAATGATATATTTCAGTTGTCATGAAGGCCTACCAAAAGAGGGCCAGGGCCAGTTGCAGCAAAGGCTTACCAAAAGAGGGCCAATGCCAGTTGCTGTGAAGGCTTATAAAAAGAAGGCCAGTCCCAGTTGCTGTAAAGGCTTACCAAAAGAGGGCAAGGGCCAGGTGCAGCGAAGGCTTACAAAAAAGGGCCAGTGCCAGTTGCCGTGAAGGCTTACCAAAAGGGGGCCATTGCCAGTTGCTGTGAAGGCTTATAAAAAGAGGGCCAGTGCCAGTTGCTGTAAAGGCTTACCAAAAGAGGGCAAGGGCCAGGTGCAGCGAAGGCTTACAAAAAAGGGCCAGTGCCAGTGCCAGTTGTCGTGAAGGCTTACCAAAAGGGGGCCAGTGCCAGTTGCCGTAAAGGCTTACCAGAAGAGGGCTAGTGCCAGTTGC
>NW_015151948.1:83767-84919 GCF_000732505.1 Cyprinodon variegatus | reverse complement strand
CTATCAAAGCCTTTCTTTAATCAAAGCCTTGTCCTTTTGCAGGTCATGGTGACATCCCTTTGCAGGTCATAGTGACATATATTACAGTTACATCAAAAACTCAGCATAACCTTCATCATCAATATGTCAAAACAAAGTTTCATCCAGTATAACTTATGTTTCATAACATTTCATTAAAACATTATGCATAACTTTGATGCTCAAAATTTCATTTAAACATTACTTTGTTGTTGACCATCACACAGCGCGGTATAGCTTTGTTGTACAACTTTGATATGACAACACAATATATCACACTTTAGCGCAGCTTTGTTGTTGAATCTTGATATGTCAAAATAATCCATTCTCAATGCGTATTACTCATCAACAGGCCTCATCTTTGGGCTCTCTACACTGCAACCTCACAGCATCTAAGCCTTGGATTCTTTCCAACACCTCTCTTTATCCCTTCCAACGCCTCTCTTTGTCCCTTCTAATCTTATCTCAAACTTCAAACAGCCACCTGCAGATGGCCATACACATATTGCTTTACTTTTATTCGGAGCACACTCTTTGGCCTTTATAACATAAATGTATTTATTGTGAAACATTTATCCACTATATTCTATTCATTGGTGCAGCATTAATTCACTACATTTCCCCCCTGTGATCCTGAAAAGGATCACTAAGTGAACCTACAGGTGATTGTCAAAGTGAAATTCTACAAATGTGAATTCTCCAGAGTAACTGGTGATTATACGTATTTGCACACCAAAACTAAGAGTGAGACTAGAACACACCATATACTAATAGTGAATGATATAAGATGATATGATTTCATGGTATTTCATGTAATAAAACGAAAAATGTCATAAAACAAAAATATGAGTAACCATGTGGCACTCTCCTGCACAGTATTCGTACTGTCATATACCTTAAACATGCACACAATTATTTTATCAGTTATATTTAGTATAGGTATACATAATCATCAATGTCCTTTATATCCAGTATGGTGTTGTGTTTGAGATTAATAATAGTCCGGGGCTCCTTGGGGGTTAGAAGGCATCATCCCCCATGGTCTTGCATCGGCATTTACTGGAGCCTGTGGCCCCGGCAGCTGCTGCGATGTTGTGGTAGTAGCCATGCACCCTTGATCAGCTGTCAGCTGCA
>NW_015151948.1:74300-80426 GCF_000732505.1 Cyprinodon variegatus | reverse complement strand
CTAATGATGTTTTAACCCAGGAGAAGGACGTCTGAGTCTGATTTGCATCTGAGGAGGATCTCCTGGTTACTGAAAACCTCCAATCATCCAAGTTCAGGTTGCTCTGGTCCAAGTCCAGTCCTCAAGAGCTAACATCCTGTAACTTTTAGATGCACCTCTTCTCTGACACACCTGAATCTAAAGCCTCACTCCCCTCATTTACCTCAGCAGAGGTGTGATAATAATCCACTCATTTGATTCAGGTGTGTTAAAAAATGGTTGCATCAAAAAGTTGCATGATTGTAGCTCCTTGAGGACTGGACTTGTGCACCCCTGCTATAGTGTGAGGTGACAAAACTGACTCCTGAATAGACATCAAAAAGTCTTCAGAAAAACTGAGCAAAAGTCTGGTTGCCTCCGATTTCAGCCCGTTTTGACACTGAAATGGGAATATTAGAGTCGTGATGTTAGGAAGCTGAGGCACAGGCCCTTATTGAACCTTATTTCTAGCAAGAAATAGGGTTCAAAGTTATTTAACTTCCTCAGACGGAGAGATACACTGCAAAAACATTCTGAAAATTAGTAAAAATGTCTTTAAACAAGTGTATTTACCTTAAATTTGAGTAGGAAAATAAGATGATCTGCCAGTGGAATGAGCATTTTTTACCCTTAAAATAAGATAAATTAGATATTATGCACTTGAAGTAAGAGACTATAGTCTTATTTTAAATGTAAATTGTCTTATTCCATTGGCAAAGAGTCTTACTTAGCTGCTAAATTCAAGAAGAAATGAACTTGTTTTAAGAAAAATTTACTTACTTAGATTTACATTTTTTGCAGTGTAGAGCTCTGAGGCATTTTAGTACATACCTTACAGAATCCCAACACACACACTCCCCCCAGGGGAACCGACCCACCCCCGGCATAAAGAACTTCCTCACACTTGGACATTTGGAGGAAAATCAACTTGAGTTGATCAAGGCCGTTCCCTGTTAGGTTAATATATCTCTCACTGGCCAGATGGATCTCCTCCAACAGTCCTGTAAAATCTGCGTAACTCATTCTTTTCTCTCATGAGCTCCGTTTGGAGCCTGTGAGGCTAAGAACAGACATATCTAAACATTTTTTACTCCACACAGTGAAATACTACATAAGGAATAAAATAAATATTTAAACATGGAATATAATGAATACTGTTATTAGAAGAGGATCCAGAAGAAATTAATCGTCCACAATATTTTATAAGCAAAGATAAAATGATTAATATGTTCGAACTGGTGGAAAAATTCAAATAGTTGACAAAAAACTGGTAGAAAATACTCCTGATTCTGGAACAACAGCGAGCTGTGATTAGTTACTCCACCCACCCATCCATCTTCCGTTAATTTTATCTCTGCTGGGGTCAGGAGGGGTGCTGGTGCCTATCCCCAGCTATCTATGGGCGAGAGGCGGGGTCCACCCTGGACAGGTCACCAGGGCAACACAGAGGCAAACAGGATAAACAACCGTTCACGCAGCCCTAAGAAGAATTTAGAGAAGCCAATTAACTAATTATTTGTACTGTGGGAGGAAGTCGGAGTACCTGGAGAGAACCCAGCATGCTCAGGGAGAATTGTTGTTATTCATAACAACTAAATTCTAAGTTTCTCACAGCAGTGAAAGAGAGAGATGACAGCTAGTAAAAAAATGTAAAAACAAAAGCTCCACTGACTTTGATAACACTGAAAATCAATTAAGAGTTATTAATGCAATAAACCTCTTATTTTTTATATCTGTGTCCTCTCTTTCCCTAATGGGTAAAATAAAAAAAGAAAACTGAACTCCAATACTTCCTGAACTTCAGCCAGCTCCTCTGTTTCCAGTGGTTAATAATGGATAAACTGATCAATCCAGGTGTCTGACCTCAGTAACCATGACAACAGCAGACACACCTGAATAAATCAGTCTGTTTCTGTAATGAAAGATCAGGAAGCAGTGGAGCGTAGCATAGAGTCTATATGCAAATTCGCTTGTTTCTCTACTTTCACCTTTTTTCCAGGATTGTTTCAAATCTCTTGATTAGTCGACTGGAACATTTTTATAACTAAACAGAAACATGTTTCTGAAAGTCAGCATAGATTTAGATCACAGAGATCTACAGCTTTTGGCAGTCCTGGAATTAATAGAAGTCAGCAGCTCCATACATAAAAGTATGGGCGGTTCAGGACAGGGGCCAATGGGGGCCAGTGCCCCTGTAGATCATGTCCTGGCCCTGTTGTTTTTATTTTCATTTTCTCGTTGCGTAAAACTTTTCCTCTCAGTTTATCACTCAACTTATCCGAATTAAAGTTAATTTCAAATTGAATCTTAGTTTATTTACTGTTTTTACTGTACTTATTGTTTTAAAATATGATTTAAAATCCCAGTCTACAAGCATCATTGTTCACATTCTGCAAAAATATTTTCAATTTAAACATGTGTGTGTGTATATATATACACACACACACACACATCTACTTGTTCTGCTATATGTAGTGAGGACCATGAATTGACTTCCATTGATTTTCAGTCATTTTCAACCATTTCTTTGCCCTAACTGTAAAAGTAACTATATATATATATATATATATATATATATATGCATACAAACTCACACACACCCAGAGAAGGAAGCTATCCTGTGGGATCCCAGTATGTTACAGAAGAAAACAAATTAAAGAACTGATGAGTACAGAATGAAGAGACAGTCTTGCTGTGAAATAAATATCTTTAATCGTTTTCGTCATAATTCTGAACACAGAGCTGGTCTCAATACTCCAGAATGTGACTAAAAATCAGCAAACCATTCAATGGCACTGCTGCGTCCGTCTCAAAGACCCAACCATGCAGAAATTCTCCCATTCAAAATAAAAAGAAAATAAAAAATATATATTAAAAAAATTATGCGTACCACTGATATACAGATCTCATATAAACAGGCGTATTGGTCACAAACCAATCAGAATTATAAACATGGCTTCTTTTACATACATGGAGACGCAACGGGAGGGGGAGGGGGGACGAGAGGACTGTTTAAAAACAAAGAGGGACATTTTTTATTTTACACATCTGTACATTTTCATTAATATTTTAACGTTCTCACCCTCTGCAGATCAGAACACACACACACACACACACACACACACACACACACACCCAGGAGCGGCAGCAGTGGCTAAAGAGAGAACTGTTTGTGTATCTGAAGCAGACAAATACTGTTAATAAAGAGTTCAACCACTGTGGAGAGCGAGGCCCCCTGGAGGTAAAAATGACACATTACATTCAGCAGAGGTGACTCAACACACACACACAGACACACACACGTACAGGGAAACAGTGTTTAAAATGTGCAAAGAAAAGGTCTGTGAAGCTGCTTCAGCGACAGCCGCTGAGGAAACGGGCAGAAAGCTTCAGTGGGTCGCCCACAGCGCCTCCTGGTGGTGGAGCCTCAGATTCCCACACCCACCACTACCTTTAAGTGCTTTAAATTATCCTCTCACTGCTGCCACCTAGTGGCCCAAAGAGACTCTACTACCTATTCATACGTACCATAATCTGCTGGGGGGGGGGGGAAAAAACAAAAAAACACACACCCAGAATCTGATTGGCTGCTCAGAAACAGTCGGCGCATGAACGCAGTGAAACGTGCTGATGTTTCAAAGCTCAATCTGGATGCTTTTAATTTGGTGGGAACAGGAAGTGCTGGTTCCCTACGCTGCCACTGGAAACAGAAAAGGCACACGGCGAAGACGGAGGACAGACACGTTTGTGGGAGTGTGTAGAAGTGGGTCATCGGCGCCGCTCTGGGTTCTGGGAGGAGATTACATTCTGGGGTCGGGTTCAGGTCCGCAACACCAACATGTAGCGATCTCGGGGGGGGGGGGGGCGTACCGCGGTGTCGTCAGGAGGAAGAGCTCGACCTCTCCACTGAGAAATTAAGGTGCAACGTCGTCGAGGGAAGAAACTAAAAAGATCGGGCTCTCTGTGGTCGCCAAGAGGAGAGCCCGGCCGGTCCTTCCCGCTCCAGGCTGGAAGGCAGGGGGGGGGGGGGGCGTGGCCTCAGGTAAGGCCTAGTTTGGCAGCTCTGCGGGTGGGCGGGGCTTCAGTGTTCAGGATTTATGTACAAAGATGTGCCTCAGCAGCTCATCTGCAGACGGACGCTGCTTGGTCTCCACAAAGATCCGTTTGAGAAACTCTCTGCAGTGGTCCGACACCTGGGGGGGCAGCACCGGGTTGGTGGGCTGGGTGGCGATCTTAAAGATGGCCGCCATGGCCTCAAACTCCGCCCACGGCGGCCGCTGAGTCAACATCTCCACAACGGTGCAGCCGACGCTCCTTGGGAAGAGAAAAGGAGCGATCAGTTTACCTCCATCTGGACCATTAAGAGACGGAAACTTCTAGAACATCCGGAGGAATCAAACCTCAGCGACTTTTAACTTTTTAACAAATCTTAAATATAAACTAGTTTTACTCAAACTAAACATTTTTACTGGCATGATGAGCTGATTGGTGAGAACGATTCATTTATGGAATATGGTCCCAGGAAGACGAATCAGAGGAGGGATTGGTCAAACAGGATGAACCAATCAGAGGCCGTCATGCCTCCCTTCACTCTGCTGCCTCTGGTGGCGATCTCTGGTAATATTTCAGCTACTTTTGTTTTTGTTCAATCTGCTCAGCAGTTCAAACCTTATGAAGACGATTAGGGCAATTGGAAAAAAACAAAAAAACAGCCATCAATTAAAAACAAGATGGTTTCTGACTTTATTCTGATAATTCTGACTTAAAAGACAAAATTAATCTGATTCAACTATGACTAATTTTATAATTCCACTTTATCAAAGTGCTAATTTAATAAGTGATGAAATAAGGCACAATAATGCTGGGCTTTGGCGATTTTAGTCCTGAAATTAAAGTCAAAGCTGAGATTAAAGTCAGAATTTGTGAGAATGGAAATCAGAATTCTAAGACTTAAATCATAGTTACAAGATTAAAGTCGGAACTCTGACATTAAAGTCGTAGTTAAAGTGGGAGTTACAAAATTAAAGTCGGAGTTACTCGAGATGAAAATCAGAATAACAAGATTAAAGTCAGAATTTACAAGATTAAAGTCGGCACTCTGGGATTAAAGTCAGAATTAAGAGATTAAAGTCGGTTATGAGATTAAAGTTGTAGTTCCTTATCAAAGTGCTAATTTAATAAGTGATAAAATAAGTCATAATAATGCTGGGCTTTGGCCATTTTAATCCTGAGATTAAAGTCAGAATTGTGAGAATAGAAATCAGAATTTTAAGATTTAAAATCAGAGTTACAAGATTAAAGTCAGAATTCACAAGATTAAAGTTGGAACTCTGAGATTAAAGTCAGAGTTACGAGATTAAAGTCGGTTATGAGATTAAAGTAGGAGTTAAGAGATTAAAGTGGAAGTTATAATATTAAAGTCGGAGTTACTTGAGATTAAAACCAGAATAACAAGATTAAAGTTGGAACTCTGAGATTAAAGTCAGAATTAAGAGATTAAAGTTGGTTATGAGATTAAAGTCGTAGTTCCTTATCAAAGTGCTAGTTTAATAAGTGATAAAATAAGTCATAATAATGCTGGGCTTTGGCCATTTTAATCCTGAAGTTACAAGATTAAAGTCAGAATTCACAAGATCAAAGTCAGTTATGAGATTAAAGTCGGAGTGATGAGATTAAAATCAAAACAACAAGATTGAAGTCAGAATTCTGAGATTAAAGTCTAGGATTAAGGCTCAAGTTCTGAGATTAAAGCCAGAATTCAATAGCCTTTATTGGCCATTATTTATTATTTTCTAATGACCCTAATCCTGTTCATTCCAAATCTTATTCTAGTTCATGAACAGATTATTTTAGGAGGTTAGTGATGGTGACGTGACGCCAGGAGAGAAAACCCTCATCAGTTTTCATGTCACGCTTTAAGTCAAATAGATCTTATAATCCTGATGCTCCAGTTTAAATGAGGCAACCATGACATCACAGTCTGAGGAGCCTCTGAACACGGGAAACTATTCCTGATCTCCAGCAGCCTGGTCGGTCTCACCAGATGTCGGCTTTCCTGCCGTATCCTTCGCCGCTGATCACCTCCGGACTCATCCAGTACGGCGTCCC
>NW_015151948.1:71442-74043 GCF_000732505.1 Cyprinodon variegatus | reverse complement strand
TGGAAAAAAACAAAAAAACAGCGATTCAATTAAAAACAAGATGGTTTCTGACTTTATTCTGATAATTCTGACTTAAAAGACAAAATTAATCTGATACAACTATGACTAATTTTATAATTCTACTTTATCAAAGTGCTAATTTAATAAGTGATGAAATAAGGCACAATAATGCTGGGCTTTGGCGATTTTAGTCCTGAAATTAAAGTCAAGGCTGAGATTAAAGTCAGAATTTGTGAGAATGGAAATCAGAATTCTAAGATTTAAATCGGATTTATAAGATTAAAGTCAGAATTTACAAGATTAAATTTGGAACTTCGAAATTAAAGTCAGAGTAACGAGATTAAAGTCGGTTATGAGATTAAAGTCGTAGTTAAACTGGGAGTTAAGAGATTAAAGTGGAAGTTATAATATTAAAGTTGGAGTTACTCGAGATTAAAATCAGAATAACAAGATTAAAGTCAGAATTTACAAGATTAAAGTCAGAGTTAAGAAATTAAAGTCGGTTATGAGATTAAAGTCATAGTTCCTTATCAAAGTGCTAATAATAAAGTGATAAAATAAGTCACAATAATGCTGGGCTTTGGCCATTTTAATCCTGAAATTAAAGTCAGAATTATACTTTTAAAAGTCTGAGATTAAAGTCAGAATTGTGAGAATAGAAATCAGAATTTTAAGATTTAAAATCAGAGTTACAAGATTAAAATCAGAATAACAAGATTAAAGTCAAAATTCACAAGATTAAAGTCGGAACTCTGAGATTAAAGTCAGAGTTACGAGATTAAAGACGGTTATGAGATTAAAGTAGGAGTGATGAGATTAAAATCAGAACAACAAGATTAAAGTCAGAATTCTGAGATTAAAGTCTAGGATTAAGGCTCGAGTTCTGAGATTAAAGTCAGAATTCAATAGCCTTTATTGGCCATTATTTATTATTTTCTGGTCGGTCTCACCAGATGTCGGCTTTCCTGCCGTATCCTTCGCCGCTGATCACCTCCGGACTCATCCAGTACGGCGTCCCAGTCACCGACTTGATGCCCGTTCCTGACAGGCAGATGGTCTGCAGCCGGCGGCTGGCCCCGAAGTCCCCCAGCTTCACGTTTCCCACAGAGTCCCGGAGGATGTTGGCCCCTGAGGGAAGAAGACGACCTTCCTTCATCTTCATCTTCCTCCAGCTGGGATTAAAGTCAGAGCGCGGCTCACCTTTGATGTCCCTGTGGACGATCATGTTGCTGTGCAGGTAGGACACGCCCTCCAGGATCTGCCGGGTGTAGCGCCGCGTCACGTTTTCCGTCAGCGCGCCGTACGACTTCAGCTGGTCCTTGATGGAGCCCTGAGGGAGCGGGACAGGAGGAGACGGTGAGGGAGGAGAATCCACGGCGGGCAGGAGGGGGAACCAGAACTGAAACTCACTCCAGGCATGTGCTCCATGAAGATGGAGAGCGTCCGCTCCAGGCTGTCCCGCAGGCAGCCGTAGTACTGGACGATGCGCTCGTGGCAAAGGTTCTTCAGGAGCTGGATCTCACACTCCAAGGCGCTCACCTCCTGAGGACGAACATCTGATCAGATCCCGCCGCCCCTCAGAGCCGCGGATCCCTCTGGGCCCGCCCACACACTCACCTTGCTGGTCTCTGGGCTCTCGGGGTCAAACTGGACCTGTTTGACGGCCAGCTCCCGCCCGGTGTCGGCGTCGTAGCAGAGGTAGACGCGGCCGAAGGCGCCCTGGCCCAGGAGCTTCCCCATCCTCCAGTTGGTGGGGGCGCGCGGAGCTGAGGACGCAGACGGACAGAGTGAGAAACACGGCGGGAGCCACGCTGCCGCCGCTCCGGGTGCTCCACTCACAGCGGCTGGGGGGGCTGATGTCCATGACGGACAGCGTCGGCGTGGCGGCGGGGTTGGGGTCGATGTCGCTGCCCCTCCGTCTCCTGCCGGGGCCCGGGGCCTCCTCCAGGTCGGGGGTGAAGACGCTGCTGCCGCTGCTGGTGCTGGGAGACTGCTCCGTGGGGCTGAAGCTGACCGGAGAGCGGAAGCCGTGGACCTGCGTCCGCCGCGCCCGGGGGAACGTCTTCCTCCCTGTGAGGAAGAGCAGAACCTTCAGCCTCCCGACCCCGGAGCGCCGCCTGATCCGGTCGGAACCGACTCACCGTCGCTGTAATCCTGCAGGCCGAAGGGGATGCCGTATCGCCGTGGATACGTCCCGCCTTTCCCCGACTTCTCAAACACCGGGAGGTCGTACTCTGCGGAACAAACGAATTACATCTGATGCCTGTAACGCCCTGCTGCTACCACAAGGTGGCAGCGATCCTCCAGACCTCTGCTGCCTCTGAGCCAGGAGGTTTAGTCTCACCTGGAAAGTCCTGGTGGTTGTCCGGGTAACTCTGCGCCCGGGGCATCCTGGACTTGGGATAATCGCTGGAGGAAAAAGCAGGAGAAATCTTTAACTCTCATCCTCCAGATCTCTACCGCTTATAAACAGCCTCTCCTGTGCTGCTCTGACCTGTCCAACGGGCTGTCCAACGAGGGACAGCTGCCAGACGCAGAGTTCTCTGGACTGCTCATCGATAGCGGGTCCAACATCTGGAGGAGAGACAAACTAATCAGACT
>NW_015151948.1:68542-70644 GCF_000732505.1 Cyprinodon variegatus | reverse complement strand
AAAGACTGATTTAAGACATTTTAATACCAATTAAGGCCTTAGTTTTATTTTGAAGAATTCAATGCCTTTTAAGACTTTTTAACCCTATAATGCCAAATGTATCGTATTTGATACATACGGTTTCTGAAATGTTTTGCGTCTGACATCTTTCGCATAATTTAATGGTAAAAAATTTGCTCAAAATCCTATTGTTCACAATCAGATATACCTGATAACAGAGGGCAGAAGACTACAGAAAAAAATCTTGACTTATGGCATAGTAATAAATTATTAATATCAAAAATGTGTTTCTGTTTTTTCTTTTTACATATTTTGTTAAAAGGCCAAATAAGGACTTCAAACCAAAAAAAAAAAAGTTATTTTCTGTTTTGTTTTATTCTTGGCTTTAAAGGGTTAACCTGCTTAAAAACTACAACTCCCAGCATTCTGTTCCTACCGGAGCCAGTTTGAGTCTAAAACCTTTATTTATGTTAATCATATGTTGTAGTTTGTTAATAAAATAAAAACGTAAAATTCAGGTTAATTTACGGAAGAGGATTTAAAAAAAATTTTAAAAGTTAACTGATTTCATTATGATAAAAAAAGTGAGAATTCTGACTTTTTTTCTCCCAATTCTGACTTTAATCTCAGATCTCTAAATAAAGAATAAATTCAGAATTCTGACCTTTTGGGGAAAAAAAGTCAGTTATTGAGAGCAACATCTGGTTAATGTGAATAAAATTATTTCCCTTTAAAATCTCCGAAGCATCAAAATGACGGCCTTGGAGGGTTCGGTGTTAAATGATGTTTCTGAGGCGGAGCTCCTGCTGCAGCCGCCATTGGGAACAGCGGCGGGACGCTACGCTACGGCTAACCACAGCCTCAACTCTAACGTCCCCCTCCCCCAATAGAAGGTTCCGGTGGGTGATCCCGGTACCTGGTCCATGCTCTCGGGAATGAACTCCCCCTCGCTGTTGATGCTGGTGAAGGAGCCGTTCCTCGCCACCTGCTGCAGGGCGTCAGGGATGTAGCCCGGAGGAGGAGAGCTGCGATCTGTGGAGTGGGAGCCTGAGGAGGAGAGGGGTTTCAGAAACGATGGTGCTTTCAAGGATCCTCAGAAATCAGACTATTAACAACAAATATACAACGTTCAGCGCATAAATAGCTCTGAAACAGATCATCCTATTGGCACAAGTAGCACCTAAACGCTGAATATATAATAAAGTCTAACTACTGTTGATGCAAGCAGCCGCCATCTTGAATGTGGAAGTCTGATCCTGTTGCAGCGACTTTCTGACTCATAATTCAGGGCGTTTCAGTAGAAATCTATAACGTTGGACGCATCGACTTTGACGTAAAAATGTAAGGCAACATAAAAACCCAGAGTTTAGATCTGATGGTGCGAATGAAACAACCTGATTAATGTAGAAATAGTCGACTAATGGGGATAAAATATCATAAAACACTAACTATACTTAACAACACAGAGTTGGTTTATATAAAGTGATCGTTGTGGTAAGAGCCTGTTTTAAAAATGGATCTTATACATGCGCTATACGCTATTATCTCATTTGCAATGTGATGCAAAGTGAACGTTCTTAATGTAGTCTAGTAAAATAAACTAACAATTAAACAGGAAACGCGGGGCATCGTGGATGGAGCGAGGTTGTTTGGTAGAATAAGACGATCCGTACACATCGGTCACATCATTAAATCAAACGGTGCGTGTTCCAGGGCCTTGGCATCGTTACAGGAAGGAAAAATGCCAAAACTCCTTCTCCTGGAAATGTGAGCATAGAGCGTGAAGGGATTTAGCCGCAGGGGCAGGAAAATGAAGGTGAGCGGATTTGGAGCGGCGCTCCTCTCCATGCTCTGCATGTTAGTGGATGTTTAAAGTGCGTCACTGAACACATGCATGTTTATTATTCCCTGAGGGCAGAGAAACTCCCTCACATAACTTCCATTTAACTGCTGTGCAGTAATGATTTGTTAATAAGGCATTGATGCTGACTCACAGAATACTGACACCTGCTGGACACTTAAAGACACTACAGGCAGCTTAATAGACAGAATAAACTGAATTGATTTGATGACCTAGAACAACGATATCATTTAAGTTATTG
>NW_015151948.1:60881-66904 GCF_000732505.1 Cyprinodon variegatus | reverse complement strand
GTGATAACTGAGAGGAAAAGTTTGACACAATGAGAAAATTAAAATAAAAACACAATGACTGAAACATTCCTATTCCTTTTAGGCTCCAAAATTCTTGATCATTTTAATGATAAACCGCAAAATATGAGACATTTTTTTAGCAGATGCATCATGTTGACAGATCCGTTTTTAAACCCAGTTTATTGAGTCAGTCAGTTAGAAACAACTCCTGGATCGGTCACATGACTTTCTGGAAACGACACTGTTTAGTTAGCATGTAGCTGTTAGCATGTATCAGTAGGCTCTCAAAGCAAAACATTTGGTAGTGTTATATGGAAGTAAATCTGTGTCGCTGGGATTTGAATTAAAAATGCTACTGAAATTTAAATGTTTTATGTTTGTATTTACTGTTTCAGTGTTAAAATATATTTAGAACAATTTCTGACTTAAAAAGAAATTCATTATCATTATTTCTACACAGTTGAAATTTCATTTATTTTCTCTTCAAGCTAAAAATTCTCATTACTATTTCAAAGTGATTACATTTTCAATACTTATTTTTCAGTTTAATTTTTGAGTGTTAAAAAAAAATCTGCATATAAAAAAATTCAACCTTTCAAAATTCAAACTCAACGGTGGGTTTATTACTTTCATTTTTCTGTAGTTGAGTTAGCGTTAGCTTGCATCAGGGTTCGTACACCTTTTCCAAAGTCAAAACCAAGCACTTTTCAAGCACTTTCAAGATCCATTTTAAAACTTTTTCCAGCACCGTAAATTACATACCAATACATAGTCAAAATTATTATTTATTGTTTTTATCGCATTAAAAGAGATGCTAAAAACAACCAAAATTGTGTTAGCAGAAGGATCAGATATTTAAGCAAAACACAAGTTTTAATTTTTCAAAATGTATCAGAGTCTAAGTAGACGTTGCTTGATATCTAACCTGCCTGAGACGATGTAAAAACAGTTACCGCGAACAAAATCACTCAACACGTCCCCTTCACTTTCAATTAATTTATTGAAAATATAAAAATGCAAACATTCGTCTTTGAGGAAGACAGTCAATCAGATTCAGCTCATTGACCTTTTTTGATGAAGACGACAAAGACGTTTTTCCCCCCCCACACGTGTCCTCGGATGATCAAATTAAAAAAAGAAAATTACTCATCTGCCATGGCGTAGTAATATAACCAACCAGAGGGTGTCGCAATTCAGTATTATCAGCCGTAGAGTTATCAATGCTGTTTTAAGGTCTGGGCCTGGCAATGAATTAAAACTTTGATTTTTTTATTTTTTTTGGAACGTTGGCGAGGCGGTAGCGTGAGTTTTGATAGATAGTGCAGCGGGAAACACTGCAATACTAACATTACATTATCACACCGTACTCTCAGTCACTCAGTAACTTAGCCTGTGAATTCCTAGCTAGCAGTTACTAGCGTAAACAAATAGGCGCTAACGTTAACGTGTTCTAGGCTATTTCAGTTGGCTTACTTAAAAAGTCTATGACTTACTCTTCATGTGACTCGACAGCGCAGACTCGCCCATTGTGAAAAGCTGCACATCTTTTTTTGCAGACTTTACAAGAGGCAACTTTGTCCCCGTTTAATCCATAATTTGTATTTTTCATCTTCCAGCCAACGAACCCTGTTGCATGACCGGCTCTGTGATGCTGGTTTTCCTTCCGTATGAGCGCCACAAGCGTCATGTCACGTGACTAAGAAAACGTAACGGGATTGGCTGGGTGTTGGACGCCACAATCCATTGCTAACGTCTGTGACCTGAAGTAACCCTTACCTTTTTACAATGAATTTAGACGCCTAATTTAAGACAATGAAAATATTGAGTTTGAATTTTGAAAGGTTGAATTTTTTTTAAATGCAGATTTTTTTAACACAGAAAAATAAGTGTTGAAAATGTAATCACTTTGAAATAGTAATGTGAATTTTTAGCTTGAAGAGAAAATTCATGAAATTTCAACTGTAGAAATAATGACAATTTTTTTTAGGTCAAAAATGTGTTCTGAATATATTTTAACACTGAAGCAGTAAGAACAAACATACAACATTTAAATTTCAGTGGCATTTTTCATTCAAATCCCAGCGACACAGATTTTCTACCCTTTAAGAGAAGTGAACTGAATTTATCATCCTGTTCCACTATTAGCCAGCAGGTGGCAGCAGAGTCCTACTTTCTGCTAAACTACATTTCTTTAGGCTGAATGTTATTCAAAGCCTGATCTTATCGTTTGAGTTTATTCAATGCATGTAAACATTTGCAGCTAATTTACTTTATTCTCACTGATATTTACTTTAAATATTACATTATTTGCGTTTTTCTTTAGGCCATGTTCCCTATGCTTACATCCACTACCTGAATATCTGAGTTCTCCATTGAAGCTGCATTTGGCCGTGTTCCTATTGACACCCCAGGAAGACTCCAACGCATCTGAACCTGGTTTATAATCCAGGTCTTCTGGGTTTCTTCTAATCCAGCAATCAGAGCAATAATTATTAGCAGTATTTGCAGGGTTTATAGTGGAGTAACTCTAATTTACTGCTTTTTAATGCTATATATAAAACACGGCAAAATCCTTGGTCACCTTTCCCGTCGACAGGCTGCAGCCATGTCCCTAATTCCTTGTTTTTTAGTCGCTTTTTTTTTTAATTTGTGCATTTTCCCCCCTATTCTCTAGACCGGAAGC
Source organism: Cyprinodon variegatus (assembly GCF_000732505.1). Taxonomy (NCBI): domain Eukaryota; kingdom Metazoa; phylum Chordata; class Actinopteri; order Cyprinodontiformes; family Cyprinodontidae; genus Cyprinodon; species Cyprinodon variegatus. Next base: position 64,221 of record NW_015151948.1, on the reverse strand, counting down.
AGTCTGATATAATATATCTGATGAATTTGGGTTTTTTTGTTTTTTAATAAAGAATTTTAAATGCCACGATAATCACATTTCGTGAATTTTATGCCCATTAAGGCGTTAATTTAAAAAAAATTCTAATTTAAGGATTTTTAATGAGGCTGACATAGAAACCTTTTGTATTTAAAACACTTTTTTTGTCACTGAATCAGAACTTCTCACCTTCTCCTGCTTTAAATCCTAAATAAAATCTTCATGGCAGTTTTTACTCTCTGATTATTAATAAACTAATGATAAAAACAGTGGATAGTAGCAGTTTTATCGGCCATTATTCACCAGTCAGAGCTCTGAAGTCGGTGTTGTCCAGCTCTTCATGGGACGGCAGCAGGTCCATGTTGGAGGAAACGTTCTGAAATGAATAAAATCAAACATTTGGAAACCAAACCTAAAAAAAAAAACTATTTTAATTCATCTAGAATAACTAAATCCACATGCTAGCATGTTAGCAGCAGCTAACAAACAGCCATCAGATGTCGCAGAAAGTCTGTTTTATTAAAAACCGAATCTGATTTTCTCCTAAAAACGAATTAATTTCTTTTTTTCCCTTTAAATTTAACAAGAAACAAATGATTTACTTTCCATTTAAAACTCAGAGTGTGAGGAAGCGTCTGACCTGCAGCACCAGCAGGATCTTCAGGCTCTTCATGTGAACGCTGCGATCCAGCAGCTCCACGGCCTTGTCCAGGTCGTCCTGCGTCTTCAGGGGGATCACCAGCTGCAGCAGGAGCAAAACGCCATTTTAACAACGCCGCCTGGGTTAAAGCGGATCAATGGCGAGCGTTCTGCTCTCTACCTCGTTGTTGGTGTAGTGGAGCTCCATGGCCTGACCGAAGGCCACCCTGGCTTTGCTCTTCAGGTCGTCCAGCTTTAGGGGGCGGGGGAACTGCAGGATCCTGCAGAGAAGAGAGGAGCGGCGGTCAGAGGCTGCAGCTTATCGGCTCAATTAAAGAGATCCAATCTCACCTCTTCTCTCCTTTAAACTCAAACTTCACTCTCACATCGTTCTGTGGGGAAAGCAACCAGAAGGAGACGCGGTTAAAGCGTTTCAGCGCCGTTCGCCATCCGCCGTTTAAAAATGACCTTACCTGGTTCTTAGGCGAGGAGGCTTTGGGTTTCCCCAGCTCGGCCAGGAAGGCGGCAGGACGGCTGGATCGGTGAAGCTCGGCCAAGTCCTGCATGATGGAGTTCAGGGCCTCCTGCTCATCTGAGAGGGAAACAGTTCCGGGTCACTCAACACATTTACAACCTTTAGAACAAACATGGAGGCAGATTCTGACCAACGGCGACCCGGAGGGAAAGAAAAGGAGGGCGGACCTGCAGCCTCCTTTCATTCAGGGATTTTTATTTTATTTTTTTTTATTTATAAACAACAACATATTAGTTTTAGGTATAAAATAATGATCCATTGATTAATCCTCGCTGAGCAGACTTTTCCTTTAAAGCAACATTAAAGGAAAACATTTTATTATTTTATATTTTTCAAATTACTCTTTATCAGATTAGGTTTTTTAAATGTGTTTATTTATAAATAGTGTTTTCTAGACGATATTCCCTTTACTTGGGAGCAAAGCTGCGTTTCTATTGGTCTGAATGGATGCTAGCAGCAGCGTTTTAATTGGTCGAGAAGAATCGCTTGTATTTGGTTGAAAGCGAAGAGAAGATTATCTGGGAAACACAACCTGTTAAAAAATATGAGCGGGAAAATCAGCCTGGAAAAAGAGAAATAAAAATATAAAATTTTTAAAAATTAATATCATTAGAAAAAAAATTTTCTTTTAAAAAAAATTAAATCTGAAAAAAAAGTAAGATTTTTTTAAAGGAAAAGTCAGAATTCAAACTTCTGAAACTACTTTAAATATGAAATTATTGGATAAAAATATCAAACTAACTAATTAAAATCATTAAAAATGTTTTTAAATAAAATCTGAAAGAACAAAATAATTCTCAGAACCTTTTTCTGACTAAGAATTATTTCAGTCTAATTAGTAAATTTCATTTTTACCCATTTTTTTTAAATGAATTTCTATATTTCCTTATTTTTCGTAGCAATAGTAGACCTAGATTCCCTCCCTGCTGATTCAGAGCGCCACCGCAGCGGCAGGAGGACGGACAACCTCACCCATCATGGCACGGCGATTCACCCAGGAGGCCCGGATAGAGGACTCTTCCATCCAAGGAATCCTTTTCTCCTGCAGCAGAACAAAGACCATTAAAGCTGAAAGCCACAGATCTATGATCACAGATCTATGATAAGAGGACAGAGTTAAACCTCCCAGAGATCTGCCATGTTAGATTAAATCTGCTGCTTTTAGAGACGCAGCGAATCGCGTTCTTCTTCTCCTGATCCAATAGATCAGGAGTAAACAATTATAAACCAGCAGGTCCGAATAAAGAAAATAAAAAACCAGTAAAGATTGAGACATTTTTAATCATAATCTGTTAAATTAGACAGAATTTAACTCAGAAATAAAATGCAGGTGTTTATGCATCTATATTATACGGTGAATTTTTAAATACATTTTTTTTTTATTGTCAAAATTTTCCATTTTAAAATCTAAAGTGATTTTTTTTTTTAAGTAGAGAACAACAATTGTTCAGTTTGGTATAAAGACAATTTCCTGATTCACATATTTTTTTAAACACCTGAACTGACCATTTTTTTGTTATTTTTCTTTTTTATGGCTTAACCCTTTATAGGACACTCAGTGAAATACTTTGAAAATCAACATTTCAAGCCAATAGTGTTATTAGAATCCAGGAAAAGACCTTATTACCTTCGAAACATTCAGAAAATATGGATATTTTAATGGAAAAAATTAAAGTCAATGTAATAACAAGAAACTTGGCCGAATGTATTAAGAAAAACAACAAAAGTCCTTCTATAAGAAATTCCTGAAAAACACTCAGAGTGAAAAAAACACATTTTTTTGGTCTAACATAACCTTAGAGATATTAATGCTGATACTGGCACTGACATTCTTTTTGTTTATTCACCTAAATATAATTTTTAACTAAGCTTATTCACTTTTATTCTATTAGCTTTTTACTTTTTTTTCTTGACTTATTTTTTCCAGTAGGTAATAAATCATTAAGGGCTCATCTAATTGGTCAAATGCCAAAATAAGATGTACGATCTTTGCTAAATGGCTGCATATAGATCTAGTGCTTCTAGACCTCACTGAGAGACGGCGGTGACTCCATTTGTAAGAGGGATGCAAGGTATCAGAAACGCTAACTTGCTCCATAAAGGGTCAATGTTGGCAGTGGGCTTTAGGCTGCCCTGCAAGGCTTTAAA
>NW_015151948.1:57645-59687 GCF_000732505.1 Cyprinodon variegatus | reverse complement strand
ACAGCAGCAGGTTGAGCCAAACATCCTCTAAATGTTCAGGCTCCGCTCCGGTCCGGCCAGGTCAAGATCCGCTATTGGAATCGCACCAAACAGGAGAAAGAACGGCGAGAAGATTTGGTTTGTCAAATTAAAATATACTAACAACAGATCGGTAATAACTACAAATTAGAGCATAATTCTCTTACATTTCCAAAAACTAACACCGTTTATTTAAAAGATTGGATGAAATCTATTGGTGCTTCAACAGACCAGGAAGCAGATTTCTCAAGATGTATAAATTAGTATATATCAGAGGTTTAAATTAAGCGTTCATTTCTGCATGCTTTTAATGATAATATTGTTCTCTCCTAAAGCTCAGTGGACGTCTGAGCGCAGCAATACGGGAGGAACAGCGGAGGCTGTGTATGGTAAGCCAAGAAGGCCACTTTTCGCCTTGAATTATCGGGTTAAGATTGAAAGTAACCCGCTAAAAACGCGGGTTTTCCCGAGATTTCGCCGTCTTTTACCAACAAGCGGCGCCTTTTACGTGCATCATGATGGTACTTAAAGTTCTTAAAGTCACAACGCGCCTAAAATACGCGCGTCTTGCGGTACCATCATGACACACTTAAAAGGCAGCGCTTGCTGGTAAAAGACGCCAAAAAAAAGCGGCGAAATCTCGGGAAAACCCGCGTTTTTAGTGATTACTTTCAATCTTAACGCGATAATTCAATGCGAATAGTGGCCTTCTTGGCCGGTCGGCCAAGTCATAAAAACAGGAAATCAGGAAAAAGCTGAAATCCAACCGACCGGATTTATTAGATCAAAGAAATTACATCACAACATTTTCCGCATGCGAGTCTGTGTGTGCAATAGCGGTGTGCAAAATTATCATCATGACGATGCATCGCGATTCTAATTGTTGTGATCTACTGCATCGATTCTTGATGCCAAGTTAACAAAAAGGAATAAATGAAATACATAAATGGTTGGCACACATCGCCCAACAACTAGTGGAATACAACTTTCAGTCCAGTAGATGTCGCTGCGGATACTGCGACGAGTCATTCATAAACAAAACATGGAGACTAAGAAAATTTGCCCAGCTCCATCACATTCCAAGTCAGATGTTTGGATGCATTTTGGCTTTAAAATCATAGAAGGTAAAAACGAAATTGATATGACGCACGTCTTTGCAAAAGGGGAAATGTCAAACATTTGAATGTTTCCATTTCATTGGTTTAAAGGACCACTGAGGCCATGGAAACAGCACTGATATTCTAAGTTTTATAAATCCTAAGCACTTTTTGTCAGTGTGTCCACGCCAGTAATAGTAATATTTGTGTCCAGTATTTGTTTTCATGGCAATACTTTCAATAGTCGTTTCAATAAATACAGCTACGTATGAATTCAGTTGCTTTCAGTTTTGTATCAAATGAAGACACGATCCAGATCACACCCAGCCAGTCAGCCACTGGTTAGGGCTGTATTTTTTTCTTACAGTGTTCAGGAAAAATATCGCAATGCATCGCAATATTTCAAGTATCGCGATGCATCGTGATAGAATCGCATCGTGGCATGTGAATTATGATTCGGATCGAATCGTGACTTCTTTGGCAATACCCACCCCTTAGTGTGCAAGTGGAAAGGTAATGGCTAAAGAAAGCGAGATAGGACGGTTTAGCGCCACCGCAGCACGGGAGTAAGAATTATGTTCAGGAGCAAATGGATAAAAATAGACCGGAGGAAAAAAAAACAACAAAAAAACATGAATCAATACTCTTGCATAAGTGTCGATGCATCGGATCGTCTGCTGTTGGATCGATGCAAATTATTATTATTTACACCCCTAATCCTAGTTAGTGTTGCACCGATACCAATTATTGTCATTTTACTGTCGCACTACTATTATACATGCTATAATTTCATGAATGTTACACTATTTTGTAGGGATACACGATATAATCTGCCCCCTATCGGTATCAGCCTTAAAACTGAATATCGGACATCGGCCACCCCACCGATATTTAACCCGATATTTGATCAGCTTCTGAGTTTCTAAA
>NW_015151948.1:50979-55046 GCF_000732505.1 Cyprinodon variegatus | reverse complement strand
CTTTATTCTCCACATTTCAGGACTTTATTCTCATAATTTGTGACTATTCTCATAATTTTATGACCTTAATTCTCAGATTTTTATGACTTTATTCTCATAATTTGTGACTATTCTCATAATTTTATGACCTTAATTCTCAGATTTTTATGACTTTATTCTCATAATAGAAGAACATAAACTCTCTAGCCTGATACTCTGTGGTATTACTCTGTATTTAGGAAGAAGGTAAACGTCATTTAGAGAAGTGGCCTCCTGGGTTGTGAAATGACATCATAGCTGCTGTTTCATCAGTAGAATCAAGGCTAAAAATGTTGCTTAAACTAGTAGAAAACAGGCTAGTTTGAGTTAAAATTGACATCGGATTTATCACATTTACACAGTAAAAAATACCTTAAATGGTTTAATCAGTTTTGGTTCTTATTTACGGTGTAATAAGAAAGTTATTCTGTTTTATGGCTACAGGGAGATAATTATTACCTAGCTTTAATTGAACTTACTAGCCCCCGGAAGCTAACAGCAACAACTGTTGCTATAAATGCTAAATGGCGAACTCTGCCATTGTGGTTTCTGATAAAAAAGCAGAAATTGTTAAAAAATTAACTCCTATAAACAGTTTGTTAGTTTGAACATAAACATGTAAAGCGCTGATGGAAGCCATTGGCCCCCAGTAGGTCCACAGCGAGCTGTCAGGCCAGGGAAGTTATCCGGCTAGCCTGATGCTAAAGTTTGCTGTTAGCCACCGAGCTAATTTAGCTAATCAACGCTACAGCAGAACTGGGAGGGAAAAATAACGAGATAAATAAAAGTATAGGTTTAGTTTCCTCTCACCTGCGGGCTGGTTTGATCCGGACTCACTCCCTCATCCACAGGGCCGGTGACAGGAGCCCCGGGCCCCGCGGACGGAAGCTGGAGGAAGCAGAAGTTTGGGCAGTCCGCTCCCAACTTCACTCGAGTGCTGCTGGGCCACGACGACCAGGCCCACTAGCCTGTCGGTTTATCCCGCAGGGTTCCTCCGGTGCTGGAAACGACTGAACACGAATATGTCCGAGACAAAGTCCCGCTGTGTCCGAGGCGCTAAAAACACGGAAATTAATCCACAGCTTTCATTTTTGCGGCGCTGCAGACCCTGGCTGCTGGTAGCTTTGATGGCTGCTGACCCCCCCAGCCAAGTCAAGCTAGCTCCTCACGAGTAACATTTACCGGAAGTGATATTATACAATAAAAGCACGCAGTCCGCTTTCAAACGCCATTAAAGGAAGCATTGTTTTATTCTGAAAAAAAAACTACCGGATGTTTTTGGTTTGATTTCCGTCTACTTGATTAGTGTAGTTCGGAATGATTACCATTTACCGGAAATGATTTTATACAATAAAAGCACTCAGTCTGATTTTAAATGCCACTAAAGGCTGTATTGTTTTATTCTGAAAAGAAACTACCGATGTTTTCGATTTTATTTCCGTTTACTTGATTAGTGTTACTACGTCCGACAAAAACACGAGTCGCGTGATTTTAAAAGCTGTCAGACCATGAAAGACAGAAGATATTTAAAGAAAAATAAACATTGAAACAAGAATATAAGCCAAGAAAATTACGGAGACAAAAAACTCATATCTTATCTGCAAAGTTGGTCATTAAATTTGGCAAATAACATTTCTAAACAAAACAAATTTAATTCATTTTCTGGCTCTCTATAATATATTAAGATAATCCATTCCACAAAAATATAAATATTTCACCAAATATTATAAAAACTACAGCAAGATTATTAGAATCGTATGACTGAATGTCGATTAATTAATAATAATTCAAGGCAGACATATTTCAGTATAGATCCGGTTACTAATTATTATATCACTTTTAATTGTCAAACACTGGAGATAAAACATTGCAGGGGAAAGAGGAATTCCACATAAAAAAAAATTTAAAACAAAAAACACAGTTTTAAAGATATTTATAACAAGAATTTAGAGAAAATACAAATTTTCATCAGGGCAGGTTATAATTTGACTTTAATCTCTTTGACCAATTTTTGGTTTGTTTTCTTCCAATTTTTATGTTGCATTTGCATTACAGAAAATATATGGAGGATAAATATAAGAGGCAAGATTCAAAAGAAACCAGATTAAACAAAGAGTTTTAATAACATTCACATTAGTGGAAAATAATTGATTCAGTATGAGAAGAAATTAAGGAACAAATATCTTTCTAAACTTTCTAAGAAAGCACTCAAAACCGAAATAAATGATTTTAAAGAGTGACCATTAGAGAAAGAGCTGCGATTTGACCAATTTGTAGTTTGTTTGGATCATGAGGTAAAAGTGTGAGATTCTGTTTTGAAATGTTTTTAAATAACAAAAGGATTCATTTTTTTAAAAAGTATTTGTTAAAGGGAATTATAATGATATATTTTAAGAGGCATCAACATTAAACAGCTATTTAACCGAGATCTGTTAGGAATAAACTGACATGTTTGTTTTTACATATTTTGGTTGTTCTGTATATAGTATCTATGTGGAGGAACTTATGCTTGTCAGAATGACCAAGATAAAAGCATCTGTTTATGAAAGTTAGGTCGTTTTTTGAAAATAAAAGTAAATCCAGACCTCCTGATTTAGTGAAAAAAATTAATTTGGCATAAAGTTCCAGATTGAAGATGGATTTTCAACCAATTGTTTTATCCAAAAATTATTTTTAATGCATTATTAGCTATTTTTAATTCTAAAACGTTCACAAAACCCATTTCATGTTAGCTCTTTATTACCGTTTTTTTACAACTACAAAAAACAAAAAGGAAATTCAGGCCACATAATAAAGAGAACATCTAATTTTGTATAAATTTTCTAAATTGAAGATGGATTTTGAACCTATTATTTTCATACAAAATTATTTTTGAATGCATTATTAATGATTTAAAAGTCTAAAAACGTCACAAACCCTCTCTATATGAGCTCTTTATTACCGTTTTTTACAACTACAAAAAACAAAAAGGAAATTCAGGCCACATAATAAAGAGAACATCTAATTTTGTATAAATTTTCTAAATTGAAGATGGATTTTGAACCCCTTATTGTCATACAAAATTATTTTGAATGCATTATTAACGATTTAAAAGTCTAAAAACGTCACAAACCCTCTCTATATGAGCTCTTTATTACCGTTTATTACATCTACAAAAAATAAACAGGAAATTCAGGCCTCCTAATTTGAAGAAAATCAAATTTTGAGAAAATTTTTCCAGAATGAAAACCTAAAATATTTAAAAGTCTAAAAAGTTCACCAAACCCTCTCCATGTGAGATCTTTATCACCATTTATATAGATATATAATGGATTTTGTTTCTAGTTAAAAATGAGCTTGTAGGAGAGCCTTCTTTTATTTTGAAAGTGTGGTTTTGCGTCACTTCCGGTTGTGTGGAATTCTCACAACATCCTCCGCTTGGGAGCTAACGCTTCATCTATTGTCAGATTTGATCAGGGCGGAGATAATCCCGGACATGTCAGACACGGTGAGACTCGATCCTCTGGTCATTATTGGGTTTTTATTCTCTCGCTGGAACCGGAAGCGGCTGTTGAGCGCGTGTTTTTCTTGGTCCATCCTGTCGGGTTATCTAACATGCTAACTGCTAGCCGATGCTGCTTCAGGGCCCAAACAGCCCTCCGGTCCTGGTTCGGTTTTAGTTCCAGCTAAAGCCGGGGCCCCCAGTGGCCCCCAGTCCGTGGGCAGTGATATTTCTCTCCGGTTTGATGGTGGAACCACCGGAGGACAGATGTCCGCCTGTCTGTCCGCCTGTCTGTCTGTCTGCGGCTGTTAAGCTAACAGGTTTGTTTATTTTCCAGGAGACCAAACCGTCCAGTCAGGATGGAGGAGACAAGAAGGATGGAGAGTATATCAAACTAAAAGTGATTGGTCAGGTAGGTTCATCACATTTATTAGCAGCACAATGGGCTCTAATTTATTTATTTCATCTATTTTCTATGTCAACAAAGGGAAAAATGGCTCTAAAAGCTATTTTCATCATGAAAAGCAGCTTCTTGTTTGAATTTTCATTAAAAAACAGGAAAATATTT
>NW_015151948.1:49515-50706 GCF_000732505.1 Cyprinodon variegatus | reverse complement strand
CCTGTCTGTCCGCCTGTCTGTCTGTCTGCGGCTGTTAAGCTAACAGGTTTGTTTATTTTCCAGGAGACCAAACCGTCCAGTCAGGATGGAGGAGACAAGAAGGATGGAGAGTATATCAAACTAAAAGTGATTGGTCAGGTAGGTTCATCACATTTATTAGCAGCACAATGGGCTCTAATTTATTTATTTCATCTATTTTCTATGTCAACAAAGAGAAAAATGGCTCTAAAAGCTATTTTCATCATGAAAAGCAGCTTCTTGTTTGAATTTTCATTAAAAAACAGGAAAATATTTGAGCCTAAATCACAATAAATGACTTTTATCGATCAATATCTGATCTTTTTTTAGGTAATTGATTGATAATAATCCTTTAATGAGCCCAAAGGTCACCTCTGTTATTATAAAGCAGGAGTTTTTTCACCAAACCATCTCCATATGAGCTCCTTATTACTGTTTTTCTGCAACAGCAAAAAATAAAAGGGAAATTCAGGCCTCCTGATTTAGAGAAAATCAAATTTTGTATAAATTTCCAGATTAAAAATGAATTTTGAACTAAATATTGTATCCAAAATGTATTTTGAATATATTATATGAACTCTTTCTTATTAAACAGGATGTTTTCTACCTTAATTTGCAGCAAAGAGCATTCAGCCTTTTTAAATGTAAATATAGTTAAAATCTTTAAATTATTTCCCTTTAATCTCTTTATTATGGACGGGATTTTCCTTGTGCTAATAGAGCGGATCCTCATGTGTCACATCAGATAATTTATCTATAATCTGGCAGTTAAATTAATTTATTATTGTCAGATTTGTATGATGTTGCAGAGAAAACAAGCAAAGACGGTTTTCCTGCAGATCTTTAAAAAGTCTTAAAAGGGATATAAAAAATAAGGCCTTAATTGGTTTAAAATGTCTTCAGTCAGTCTTTCATAGGTCTTAAAATTGTCACCGAGTCATAAATAGGATTTTATTTTTGTGATCCAGATTAGGGCTGGACGATATAGAAAAAAAGCTTATTGATTAAAAAAAAAAGAAATGCATATTGATCGTTATGGATAATTATTGGAAAGATTTGAAACCATATTTTATGTGCAGCTTTGCCTTGACTTTTTATGATATTGCTAAATTATTTAATTTTAATAAAGAACACAAACACAGACTTCCAATTAAATCTTTATTTAACCAACTT
>NW_015151948.1:45355-48379 GCF_000732505.1 Cyprinodon variegatus | reverse complement strand
GCAGAGTGTTAAGTGTGGAGATTAACTCCATCGGATGATTATTTCACTAGTTGAATATAACAGAACAAACTGGATCTTGGTTTCAGCCTAAGTTACCTGCTGGAAAATATGTTAAAATAAAGTGAAAGTCATCTTCAGCATAGATTCAACTCCCTACCCGATGTAGAGAATAGATTAATGGCGATATTTTTTTTATAGTGCGATCAAAGTTTCACATGTGTATAAATATATATATAAATATATATAAGTCATTAGGGCTGGGTATTTTCGCCAAAGTTCTAAATCGATTTGTTTCGATTCGATCAGTTTTTACAATAATGAAAGCGGTTCGACTGTGTTTCAAAATAATCATGTATTTTGTTTTTTCCTGTCATATTAAACACGAAGTACAAACTTGTAAATCAGGCAGTTTAAACTTGAGATGTGAAAAAAACTGTCTTAAAAGCAGACTTGCAAACTTGTTTGTGAAAAGTGAAAAAGTGAAGCCTCACTCAAGCAAGCAGACGTGACACAGCAGACATGCATGAGCTGCATTGTCTTCACTGCACAAACCATATTTGCAGCGTTGTCTGTAACTACAGCGTGTTTGCTGGTTTGTTAATGTCTTCAGTCGACCTATTGGCTATATTAGCAGCTGTCTGGCTTGAAGTCATCTTGAGAGCATCTTTCCCGCTTATTTGAATGTAAACATCGCGTTTGCCACTATTAAATGAATCGATCTCATTCTCTAGACATCGATTTTGCAAAAATGTAAAGGAATCATATGGAAGAGGATTAGGGCCACTGAAAAAAAACCAAACAAAGTTAACTGATTTTGAAATTTTATTTTAGTTTAACATGGGGAAAAAAGTCAGAATTCTGAGATTAAAGTCAGAATTCTGACTTTTTTCCTATACTATACTGAAATAAAATAAAAAAAAAAATCAGTTAACTTTTTTTTTTTTTCAGTGGCCCTAATCCTCTTCCGTAGAATCAGGATTCAAAATCGATTAAATCGATTTTTTTTTTCTTTACCCAGCCCTATAAGTCATATATATAAAGTCATGGGTGCTTGTTGATTGCATTAAAATTATTACTAAGAGCGTTGAAAAGCATTAAATTAGAGTTGCTCATTCCTCAATAAACGCTGCAAATCTACATCCTCTCTACACTGTGCGTATTTCCTGTTTGGTACTTTCCCCTGACCGCCATTGCAGAAAGCGAGGTGTGCGAGAACGCTTTTTGGACCTCATGTCCCTCCGTTGTCACACAAACTTGCTCCTTGCTTTTTTTCCACTTCCTCTCCACTAGTTCAGCTAGTTCCTGATTGGCCCTCTGGTGTTGTGGCGTGGAATAACAGCGCTTAGACCACGCTTCAATATTGGGCATAAATCTAAAATATCTGCTTCATACCTGTGACACCCTGCTGGGGGAGGATAACAGGATGAGCTTCGGTTGGATGTTTGGCGTCCAGTAGGACAGGATCTTTAGCTCTAAGGCCTGCTGTGCTTCTCCTCTGCAGGACAGCAGCGAAATCCACTTCAAGGTGAAAATGACGACGCATCTAAAGAAGCTGAAGGAGTCCTACAGCCAGAGACAGGTGAGAGAGGGGAGGGGGGGGGCTTGGAAATGCTGTCAGCTTGACCTCTGACCCCCTGCTGTGTTGTATGGGTGTCCTGCAGGGCGTTCCCGCGAGCACGTTACGGTTTCTCTTCGAGGGACAGAGAATCGCAGACAACCAGACTCCCAAAGAGGTAAACGCCGCTCTGCTTCGGCTCGTTCCGTCCCGCCATGGGGGGGGGATCAAGGAAGTTTTCCTTAAATCGTCTTTCTGTCCGTCTGTCTCCTCTGCAGCTGGGGATGGAGGACGAAGACGTCATCGAGGTGTACCAAGAACAGACCGGTGGATTTCAGAACCATTAAACCTCCTTTTTTTTTTTTTTTTTTTTCTCGCCTCAATCTTTTTTTTTTTCTATTTTATTTTGTATGTTTGTCGTTTTTGTTCATTTTCAAACCATCTGGATCCAAACGGACTCAAACCGAGCTTCCATGCGCTGGGAGAGAACGAGGTGGGACGGACGAGGACGCTCACCTTTTCACCACGGAACACGGGATGCCGGGTTTTTTTTTTTTCTATTCATATCTAGAAGCTTCTGCTGTTTTATCCAAAACACTTTTACTATTAAAAGAAAATGTTTATTGTAATAAAATCATGAGCCCTAAAGCTAAAATATTGAATCTGTTTCCGGTTCCAAAGTGAATCTAATGTGAGGAGTCTGGACGTTTCCTTGTTTTATTTTCCTGGTTTGATGTTAAAGTCATTTTAGACGATCCTGAGAAAACGAAAATGGAGCCTGAGGAAGAAAATGACAGAAACTGAAGCTTCTCTGCTGCGTTAGAACTAAATCAGCTCCCGGCTGCTTTTATTTTGTAGGAGGCTTTGATCCCATCAACTAAAACTAGATTTTCCACATCTTTGATCAGTTTCTGCTGTGGTTCCTTTCTCGTCCACCAGGGGGAGCCATACTAACCATCTCACCTTCCCTCAGGCTCCTCCTGCAGTAAACTGATTGGTCTCCAGAGGGCGCTGTTGGACAATAACAGTTCTTTTTTTGCCCTCCTGGTTCAGATCCACTGATCTCTATTTATTCACTGGATTGCTGATTGTCAGTTGGTAGTACAGGTTGAAGTGAAGCCACCAGCCGCCATGTTGGTACTCCCTTGTTAGACTGTTATTAATGTAAACAATTAGCGCACAACAGCATCAAACAATAATGATGATCACATTTTCTAATGGTAATTAGATCTAACATAGGATTTTACATCAAGACTGATTTAGAAGTACATGTCTGTTAAATACTATAGTAGTTTTCTATTTGCAAATACTGCATGCATGATGCCAGATACTTTAATGCTGCGTCTGTGCATTAGCCTATATTGATGAACTCATTTAATAAGTCAGAGCTTCAGTTTCTACACTAACAAAATCACATAAATTGGTAAAATAACAGGAAACATTCAATTAAATTTCAATTCAGTTTACTT
>NW_015151948.1:41703-45236 GCF_000732505.1 Cyprinodon variegatus | reverse complement strand
CGGCCATCTGCTGAGGCCCACTGGGGTTCAAGGAGACAGAAGCAGACATAGAAAAAGAAGCATAGATACAAAAGGCAACACCAAGTTCATATTTTGCTCTTATTTACAGCAAGAATCTGATAATAAAAAAATTAAAAAAACTATACAAACATAGTATGCATGCACCTGTAAAAAAACTTCCTACAGCTGGCAGACTGCTTGTTTTTACAGCAAAATGCTTCACAGGAAGACATTTTTACTGCGTGTCTCTGTGGGAGTGGGGAGTACCAACATGGTGGATGGGCGTGAGAAGTTGTGGAGAAACTGTTAAGAAAAGGTTTAAATTTCTTTTCTGTCCGCAGACGGACAGAAAAGCTCTGTCCACAGATTTATACTGCTCCAATCCCAACAAACACACACTCTGCCCTGGAACTATCCCACCCCCTGCTTAAAGAACTTCCTCACAGATGAACATTTGGAGGAAAACAACTTAAGTTCATCAACAACATTCCCTGTTAGGTTAATATATCTTTCTCTGGCCATCTTTTATCACCCCCAGCCTTCCTTTCACCCCAGTTTTGCTGAGTAAAAACATTCTTCCAGTCCAGTGAATAAACAGATCAGTGGTTCAGATGAAGGTTTTTTTTTTTAGGAAGTTTTCACGTCGTTTAAACTCTTTGTTTACAGGGACTTCTCACTCTGAGCGGTTTAATCTGAAGCCATGTTTGTTTATGGGCGAGGTTCTGATCTCCGTGTCGTCCGTCTTCTGTTCAGTATCGGTGCGTCTGTCGTCTCTAATTTATACCTGAGGCTTCCTTTCTGTAATCAGGACAGGATGCAGACTGATTCTCATCTTTTTAAAATCACATTATTTCAAATGTAAGTTGCTTAAACTGAATATTCAGCTGCTTGGGTGGGGGTGGGGGTGGGGGGGTGTTAGCACAGGAGAAGCTGAGCAGCCTGGGAGAAGCTCTCTACTGCCACACAGATCCAGCCTCTCCTCAGCCCGATCCGTGTCCCTCCACCTGGACGCCTCATGGCGGCTCGGAGGAGCTGCTCCGGGCAACGCCGCTCAGGTGGAGGGCTCCATCGTTACAGGAACGCCGAGGCAGATGGTTCGAAATATCTGGAATTCAGCTGGTTTTACTTTTGTTTTACAATAAAATATGTATAAAATGCAGATCGTTTTTTTGTTTTTATTTTGTCAGCATTTTGTATCAAAGCATCAATTAAAGGATATTTGAAGTTTTTCACATTGAGAAGCAATTAAAAACGAATGGAATAAAAAAAAAAAAACATCTTTTAAGACACCAATATGGTGAGGAGTCAGGTAAAAAAAAGTACAAATACTTGATTACTTTAAGTAAAAATCTTCTCTATACTCTACTGAGGTCATTATTTTTTTGATAACATTTTTTACTCCTTACATTTTAAAAGCAGACTTGTTAGTTTTGATCATTTAAACTCATATTTGTTATGGTCTGTTGGCATATATATATATAAAAAAAAAAAAAAAAAACTGCTTAAAAAAAAACTCCAAAATAATTAGTTACATCCAGATAATTTCTTTGTAGTTGGACTCGGCGTTGCCTCAACTTGTTGCTCTCTACATATCAAAATAAATAGATTTTCAAGATGAGTCAATGTTAAATGTTATGAAGGAATATTAGGGCCAGGCTAGAGATTTCTTCTTTTTTTTCTGTTTCGAGAATAAATTCGCAACGAGAATAAAGTCAAAAAATTAGGACAATATTCATAAAATTACGAGAATAGTCATACAATTACAAGAATAAAATCGTAAAATTACGAGAACAGAGTCGTAAAATTAAAAGAATAAATTAGTACAATTACTAGAATAAAGTAATACATTTATGAGAATAAAATTACGAGAATAAATTAGTTACATCCAGACAATTAATTTCTTTGTAGTTGGACTCTGCGTTGCCTCAATTTGTTGCTCTCTACACATCAAAATAAATCGTTTTTCAAGATGATTCAATGTTAAATGTTACGAAGGAATATTAGGGCCAGGCTAAAGATTTCTTTTTTTCTTCTATTTCGAGAATAATGTCACAACGAGAATAAAGTCAAAAAATTACAACAATATTCATAAAATTACAAGAATAAAGTCGTAAAATTACGAGAACAGAGTCGTAAAATTACAAGAATAAATTAGTACAATTACTAGAATAAACTCATAAATTTACGAGAATAAAGTCACAACGAATATATATATAATATATAAGAATGCGGTGAGTAGAACACAGACCAAGCTACATCAGTTCAAACATGACTCAAAGTTGTTTTTCCTTCTCAAAAATGATAGGTCTAGTTTGAACAGCAGTAATAAAGACATGCTTGAGAAAAGGCAGGTCTCATTGTTTTAAATTTGTTCTACATCATTTCAACCACAAATGTAGAAAATCTCAGACGTCTAGCTGCAACGGTTGCAGAGCTGTGGGGCTTTTAACTTTTGGTGCAAATCTCTCCACATGTGCAAAATGCTTTAACTCCGCTATCTGACCCGTAGAATAACACTGAAGCATTTTGATGACCACTAAACATTCTTGAAGAAAGTATTTTTGCACTTTTTTCCATTTCCATCTGATGATTGACTGGTGAGGTCACCACCCTATATCGTTTCCCGATTCGTCTTTTTTTCAAATATTATTCAGAACATAATGCGGAAAGAAAAAAAAACGCTAAACCACTTTGAACTTTTGACACCTCTGCCAATATGGAGGACAAAAGCCGGATTAGATTGTAGAGCAGGACAATTCTGCCAGTATCCTGCAACCTTCAGAACACCTGAATCAAACAGCTGAATTACCTCATCAGGATGCAGTTGGTTCCTCCAGACTCCTCTCAATCATCTAATTACTTGATTCAGGTTTTGTTGAACCAAAGGAACATCTAGTTGCAGGATAGCGGCCCTCAGGAACTGGAATTGCCGTCCGCTGCTCTATAGCCTCTGTTCAATCCAACAGCGGAACATTTTCTAATGCGTTTAGTTTCAGTACCACCAAACCCCGCATGAATGTATGCTTAGCTTCTCTGCTACTCACCTGTGGATCCGTTTCCATGCCAACTATGAAGGTGGAACCAGCCGGAGGAAGAATAATCCACCTGTGATTGGCTACCTTACAGGAAGTCCCTCCTCGGTCATATTCAGAATTCAAACTTTACTTTAAATGTGAAATTATTCCAACAGCTAGCTAACAGCTGTTAGCCAGGGACACTGGGGACATGTGGTCCAAACGGGGACCGTACCCTGGAAATCGGGACGTCTGGTCAAAGTATCGTATGAGCTAAGCTAACTTTAGCTTCAATGTTTATATTGAGGAAAATGAGGCTGGAATACGGTGACCAGACGCCCCCCAATTTCAGGGGACAGTCCCCATTTTGGACCACCTGTCCCCGGTGTAGGTACCAGATTGACTCGGGCTGCCAGATTGACTCGGGGGGCCTGCGCCTTTTGATGACGTCATAATATGGCAACTCCGCCCGTCACTATATGGCAACGCCACTCGTAACGATAAGGCAACTCCACTCAA
>NW_015151948.1:35188-40652 GCF_000732505.1 Cyprinodon variegatus | reverse complement strand
AAATAAATATTTAGTTTGTTAAATATTTAGCTCAAAAATAAATCTTTATCAAAATAAATATTTAGTATGTTAAATAAATACATTTAGCTTCAAATTAAACTAAATATTTATTAAACAAATTGAGATTTTTATAAATGAATGAATGAAAGTGAAAAAATTACTAGGAAAAAAACAACCCCCTTATTTTTCTCTTAAACACGCTAAATAACCAGAAATATTGCTCCTAATTTTTCCACTGTTAAACTCTCCAAATGTCGCCCCCTACGTATGAGTATTTAATGACGCATTTGCATTTTTTAGCAGAACTCTGACTTTTTAAATTCTCTAAACGCCTCTGAGGCCGTTAGAAAACAGATTCAGTTGGACTCGGATTGAATCAGCTGATACGTTTTATTTAGGGGCCACACAGTAAAGGTACACCACACTTTTCAGATTGCTAACATTACAGCCCTCCATCCTTCCTGGAAGGCAGGAGAATGTTTCTGGGTTTAACTTGACAAACTGTGAAAGAAGCGACGCTGGAAGAAATTTAAAAGAATCTAGAGAGAAGATCTACATTCCTCTGAACCAGAAAACGACCATCTTTAAATTAGAGAAGCTTTTCTGTTCAGGATGTCCGGATGTTTTAGTGCCAAATGAAGCTTCGCTTGGACGGAGTTCCACCTCCATCCTCAGGGTGGCGCCAGCTGGCGGTCATTCTGGTTGGTCTCTATCAGGCTCCTTATGTTCCCAGGAGCTCATGAGGCTGGAAGGCTGGGTTATCCTTCCCTTCGAAGGTCACCGCCTCCTGGCTTTCTGAGCCGTTCTCCTTCCCCTCGCGGCGACCCATCCTGGGTTTGGACCTCTGGCAGAACCCGTAGGAACAGAAAAACATCCCCGACAGCACCATCAGGGCGGAGCCCAGCAGCCCCACGCTGATCCCACAGCCGACGCGCTGAGATCTGGGCGCCGCGGGCAGCTTGAACTCTGGGGGGAAGGTGATGGACTGGTTGGTGACGACAGAGGTCAGGTTCCAGAGGAGCGGAACCAGCGACAGCGCCGCCGCCAGCAGGACCAGCATCCCGGTGGCGAGGAAGCCCCTCACTATCAGGGAAAGCTCCCCCACCCTGAAATAGGCGTTCCTCATGGCGTAAAGCCCGAAAGCGTTCCCCCCCAGCCCCACCAGCAGGGACAGCAGCGTGAGGACCTGAGCCGCAGCGATCTCCGGAGGAGTGAAGCTTTCCATCAGGCTGATGGACCTGCAGTACATGGACCTGAACCCCTCGCTGACGTCGGTGTGGCTGTGGAAGCAGGCCCTCCAGACCCCCACCCACGCCTCGCCCGAGGTCACCACCTCGCTGTCGGGAACCTCCCACACCCTCCACTGGACGATCCCCGGAGCCACGGCGGCGAGCGTCCAGCCAATCAGGGCCAGCCAGAGGGCCAGCAGCTGGACGTTGGACCTGTGAGCCAAATAGATCATGGAGTCAGGCGAGTCCTGCTGAGAGAGGAAGAGACGACTCCTCAGGGGTGGCGCCGCTTCATCACCGTGGAAACAACCAGCAGCTCCCTGAGAGACGACGAAACACAAACAAGATGAGGAGCAAACAGACGCTTCCTCAGAAGGTTCTAGAAATGAAAGCAAGGGATGAAAATACTCTATAAACTAAATTCAATTTTCAATTCAGTTTATTTCTATAGCTCAGTTAAACAGATCACCTAGTCCATTCTGTCTAAGGAAAACCAGCTGATTGCATCGACTCATTGACTCTTCAGCAATCCCTCACACTAAGCATGCTTGTAGCGACAGTGGAGAGGAAAAACTCCCTTTGAACAGGAAGAAACCTCCAGCAGAACCAGGCTCAGTGTGAGCGGCCATCTGCTGAGGCCCACTGGGGTTCAAGGAGACAGAAGCAGACATAGAAAAAGAAGCAGTGAGCAAATGTGAGCAGGGCCACAGGAGTGGTTGACCTCTGGTGACCCCTGGAGAACAAATACGTGTGCCGCCCCCTGATAGATGGCTCCGAGGGTAGGGAGCCACACCCATGTTACACACCCACACAGAAAGTAAACAGGAGGAGCCGTAGAGAGAAGAAAAACCTGGGAGAATGAGAGGTTAATGAAATACATAGAAACATTAAAACCCTCAGAAAACGGATAGAAAGTGATGAAAAAAACAAAGAAACAACACAAAAAAAAAACCCAAAAGAAACACAAACGGCTTAAAGTCCCATAAAGAGGAACCAGAGATGAAAATGTTCCATCATGCATGAAGCTAACTGATAAAGTTCAGCCATAGGAGCGGTTTTATGACCTGAATGTAAAGCTTTATAAGGAGCTCTGCTGCTCCGTTTATGATCCATGTGGCTAAAAACAACTAATCCCTTCTTCATATAACCACCCGATGCAAAGTAAGAGGGGACATGAAGAAAAAGACGGAATAAGGAGAATAAAAAATTGGCATTATTTAAATATAATCAAATAAAATATGGTTTAAAATGAGAAAATGAAACGAGTTAAATTCACAAACAGAAAAGGTTTAAACGCTCAGAGTGAGGGTCAGGTAACGTACCTGTGGGGCGGTCAGCACACTGCCAGAGAGGGAGTGATGAGCAGGACCAGTTTTCTTCCCTTTACCCACAGCAGCACTTCCTCCTGCTGCTGCTGCTGCTGTAACAAAGTCAACACAGCTCCTCTGTCAATGATCGACAGGCAGACCGTCATAATCCCAGCAGGACACTGGTTTTTTCTACAGCAGCATCCTTTATGGAAGGATGCTCCAGCTGCAGGGCGCATCTACCTGACGACTATCTACCTCCCAGCTGTGGTTGCTGTGGGCTGGGCCCCCGTCCACTTTGACAGTGGGTGGGGGGGTATTTGGGTACAGAGTCCAACGACTCCACCTTCTAAAGCTGTTTAGCACAATCACACCTTTTTTCCATAGAAACATCAGTCATAAGCTGCAGCCATTAAGCGTCTTTGAAATCAGTCTAACTGCATTATTGCCCCGCCGCTCCGCATCCTGAACGACAGGAATCTGTAACCATTAGATTAAAAATACTAATCTGATTAAACCCAACGGAACAACCGCCTGCAGAAAGGGACCCAAAAATAAGGAAACACGTCCTCAGAGATTGGCTTTTCTCCTTCATTTAAACAGATAAAAGTTATCAGCCAATAAAACGAGTATTTCTATTCTTATGATAAAATAATTAGAGATTATCTGCTTGATATAATATAAAGGAGGTTTTTATTTCTTATTTTAAAGTTAAACCATCTGATTCCATTAGAAACTTAAGGTAGAGTAGAGTAGCAAAAATATTACCTAATCATATTTTGACTTAATATTTAGAAGTAGCCATCTAAGAAATTACTCAAGATGAAAAAAAGTATTTAGTAAAAAGGCTGCTTGAGTGCAGGTTAACTAAAAAGATCTGATATTTAAAGCAATGTAATAAAGACAGATGGAAAGTTATGTGTTTTTTTAAATCATTAAAACAAAAATTATGTAACGAATGAAACACTTTGGATATCGTAATCTCCAGTTACGATATTCCCTTCTTCCTGTTTATTAGCTCGACCTCCAAATGTCTCGGTGGGTTCAGGTTAGCTTTTGTACGAAAAAGAAAAATTCATCTGGACATTGAATTTAACTGGGTTTAAAACAATCCTGTTTAAGCAGCCAAACATTTTAAAAAGTAAAAAAAGTTCTGTTAAACCTTTAAGTAGTTAAAGCCCACCTCTGATTATTGGCTCACATTAAGGAGAAAGTCACTGGATTTGCTTTTATTTTTTGTCTTGGAAAAAAACAAATTGACGAAAAAAAAAAATCATTGACAAAATAAATAAAAAGGTGTATTTGCAGTGGTGCCACCAGGGGGATGGCCACGGCCAACCTGTGCAATGCCTGGCCATCCCACTAACCACCCACCTGGCCCTCCCACTAGCCAGTGTAATTGTAGTACCATTAAATTAGCATTTCATCCCATTCTGCACAGCCAGTGACGTAAAATAAAAGAATCAGACAATAAACCAGATATGAGTAGGTGTTTAAGTCATTATGATTTCTTCAGACAGGTTTACCACAATAGTAGATTCAAACCCTGAAAATATGGCTTTTAGTTACAGTGGCCACCCCAAGATTTTCAGTGGTCCATCTGCCCCCCCCTATGAAACAGTCCTGGAGGCACCACTGGGTATTTGACTTTGATTTCAGCAGATAAATGTAAATCAACCAATGGACTAAATGTTTCTGTTTTTCAAATGAAATAATCTCTTTTTCTCTCCAGAGATCTTTTAGAGACAGTAATCCATGCCTTGCTGGATTACTGTGACGCATTTTCTTTGGGGGTTAGTGCCTCCAACATTGCTCATCTCCAGAGATTGCAAAAATGCTGCAGCACGTCTTTTATCTGGCACTCGTAAATACGAGCACATTACCCCAGTTTTAGCCTCATTACACTGGCTCCCTGTACATTTCAGGATTCGTTTTAAAGTTCTTTTATTTGTTTTTAAGTCCCTCCATGGTCTTGCTCCATCTCATCTTTCTGAGTTGCTGCACCTTCATGCACCCAAACAGAATCATTTGATTCTATATCTTGCTCTAATAAAGAAAAATACACATATTTTAAGAGAAATTAACTTACTTTGATTGTTATTTTTTTGCAGTGTATGATGTAATTTCCACCTCATATTCTGGGTTTCTTCAAGGCGGCGATGCGTTCGCTGTCCACAGGCAGCCTCGTCGGCCCCCTAATTCCAGAACAAAGAACCGCTGAAATGGGGAGCATCTCCAGTCCAGTGTGATCATCTCACTGGATCCAGTAAAGAGGATGATGGGGAAAGTCCTCAGCTCATCCTGCAACAGAAGCTCTGTGTGTTTCGGTTCTATATTCACTGCAGAAGATGAATAAAGACTCTGCTGCACATTTGAGGTTGATCATTTTAATGCCTTTCAGGAGCAAACAGGAAGCACCTCTTAACGCTAAGCTGTGCTGAAAACTGCATGCCTGGCAGACGAAACTGAGGGAAAACCTGCTGCAGCTGACTGGGACGACAGGTCATCAGTCCCAGTTTAAAACACATTCACTCCCAGATCAGAGGCAGATAAACATAAACCAGAGAATCAGGAAGATAATAAATTAAACAGAATAAAAACTACAATAAATTACTAAAAGATTGAACTTTAAATATAAGAATCAGCTGCTGATAAATCAGCAAATGTTGCAGCAGCAGCAAAGGGAATATGGAAGAAAAACAGCCGCATTGGAATCTGCCTTTTTTCACCGAATTTTAATCACTTAATTTTTATCTGGTGAAAATTTAGCTGCAAAAATATGCCTACAAAAAAATTCATCTGCAAAAAAATTCAGCTCTGAAAAATGTCACTGCAAATTTACCAAAGCCATCCACGCTCGATGCAGTTGAGCTGATTCTAGCCAATAGGGCTCGGGATCGGCGTTGCATTGTGGGACGTGGCGGCCAT
>NW_015151948.1:30906-34244 GCF_000732505.1 Cyprinodon variegatus | reverse complement strand
TTAATCAAATTAAAACACGGCTGAGAGGGAGTACAGTACGCGGTAGTCATAGGCAGTAGTCTGAGCAGCGGTAAAAGAGGCATTCAAGATGGCGGCCACGCAAAGTGCTTACGTCATGATGACCAAGCCCTATTAAACTAGCTCACTTGGTTAGAAAAATAAAAGTTTGCCACCGGCCGCTTCTTCCGGATCAAACCAACAGCCTTGGCAGATGGGGGTGCCGCACTAGCTGTGGTCGCCTCAGTTATTTCACCCAGTCCCATTAGATGGAAAACTAATGACTGACATTTTCTAATCAGATCTATTTAACAAGAAAAAATCCCCATTAAGCTTCATTCAAAAAGTCAGAATTCTGAGAAAAAAATCAGAATTCAGTCGAGAACAAAGCTATTCCTAACTGTTGTGTCACATGACCAAATGAGCTAATTTCATTGGCTAGAAGCTGCTGAGTGTAGATTGCTTTGGCTTGAGTTCACTAAAAGGTCGACACATATGCAGCTGAATATTTACCAGATTAAAATTCAGTGCAAAGAATTCAATGTGTAAAAACATTCAGTGTTTTAAATTAGGCAGATTTCAGTTAGACCGTTTTTCCCCCATAGAGGGACAGTCAGACTAAACCAGGACAGCTGCTCTAAGATCTGCAAACCCCAGAACCTCCTGGACAAACGTCTCCAGCTTCTCTTCAGTGGTTCTGTTTTCTCTAAGGCAGCAGCTCAAACGGGCCCCAAGTCTGTTTCTGTGACGATTGGAGCCAAAATGGCCGAAATGGACCAGTTTAGGTAAAAAGTCCCAGAGGAGATGCAGGAAGCAGCTAAAAAAAAAACATTTCCACTGGGTCTAACACTGGAGGCTGAGAGGCGGCCTCTGCTCCGGCGGCGGCCTCTGCTCCGGCGGCGGCGGCAGGCTCTGCTCCGGCGGCTGCCTCTGCTCCGGCAGCAGGCTCTGCTCCGGCGGCTGCCTCTGCTCCGGCGGCAGGCTCTCCATCAGGCATTTCAGCTGCTCCTCTCCCAGCTTGATCTTATCCTCCAGCTTCCGCTGCTCGATGATGAGCGCCGACTTCATCTTCACAAAGTGTCTGTAGTCGGCCAGGCTCTCCGCGTCCAGGTGAGCCTCCATGATCCCGGTCACCAGCCGCTCCCTGCGGTCCAGGTTCTCCTTCAGCTCCTTGGCATCGTCGTGCTGCCTCATCAGCAGCTCGCGTTTCTCCGTCAGCGTCCGCTGCAGGATCAAGGCGAGTTAGAACCTGGCAGACACACTCAGAGTTTTCTTTGACGTCTCTAGCTACCTTCTCCTCCAGCGGAGCCTCGTCCTCCAGGCTGTTGAGGGCGTTCTCCACCCGAGCGAGGCGCCCTGACAGCGACAGCAGCAGGCTCACCACCTTGTCCAGGTCGCCCACGAACATGCGGAACTTGTCCAGCTGGTTGGACTGGCAGAGACGCTGCACGGTGGCCTCCACCTCGCGGCCCAGCGTCTCGTTGTCCTCCACGTCCTCCTGCAGGCTCTGCCGCGCCTCCCGCAGCACCTCCAGCTTCTTCGCCAGGCTGGAGATCAGCTCTTGCTGAGAAGGAACACATTTTGATGACTCTTCATCTTTTTTTTTTTGAGATGTCAGCAGACAGGTTCTACCTTTTTGCTGGCCAGATCAACGTCCAGCTCGTCCTCGGAGTCCTGGTCCTCCAGCTGCTCCTGCATGTCCTTCATCTTGATGAGGAGCTCGGCTTTGGGGGCCGATGTGTTGTAGTAGGAGGAGCTGGGGACCAGTGTGGCTGACAGAGACGCATCCTCCGCTTCTCTCCTGATTAAATAGAAAGTCTGAGGTTCATAAAAATAAACACGTTCCTCCGTTTGTTTTAAGCTTAAAGACGAAAATACAGCCTGTTCATTCATTACCTACAATTATTAATAGTCATTTTCATTCAGTATTAAAATCTAACATTTGCGGAAGAGGATTAGGGCCACTGAAAAGAGAAAACATTTTAAATATTATTTCAGTTTAATATGAGAAAAAAGTCAGAATTCTAACTTTAATCTCAGAATTCTGCAGCCTAGTAAACTAGCCCCACCCACCAGCGGCCAAAATCATTTTCACCTGCGAGTGGTCGAGCCTCGATCAATGCCCCAGGCCCTAGAACTGGAGGGCCAATCACAACGCAGAGATGTTTTGAATTTTGGGATGCAAAGTGGGCGGGGTTTTGAGGGCGTGACGACAAAGCTGCACGACGCTGGAGAAAACACAACAAGGAAGATGGCAACAACTATTGAACAGTTCTGGTTAGACTCAGCTTTGAAATCAGTGTTTGGAAGGATTAGATTTTGGGTTTTCATTAAAACGTGAGCAGGAAGAGGCTCTACGCTCATTTATTTTTAAGAAGGACGTATTCGCCATCTTACCAACACACTATTAGTTTCCACTCCCCCACCAGCTTCCCGTCGCGCTTCCTACGTCACAGTCAGTTTCTCTCATGGGTCAGAGCGTTGTCCAATAGGCACAGACATCAACAATCTTCCGATTCATTGGGGCCAGACTAGATTACACATTTAATCTGATATTTAGTCTGGTTTATCAGGCTAAGAATTCTGACTTTAATCTCAGACTTTTGGATCTTAATATGGATGACCACTCAGCTTCACTGACAAAGATGTGAGTTGTTTGGCAGGGCCAGTAAAATATAGATAGAAAATGATGGAATTAGGTGACTTTTTACATGCCTGAGGGTCCCTGGTGATGCTGTTTCATTTATAGAAAAGTAGAAGGTGATTAAAACAAGAGAGCTAGTTTCTAAAACAGAGGTGGCTACTGCTACAGACAGAGTCCTGAGATTAAAGTCAGAATCCTGAGATTAAAGTAAGAATCCTGAGATTAAAGTCAGAATCCTGAGATTAAAGTAAGAATCCTGAGATTAAAGTCAGAATTCTGAAGAAAAAGTCAGAATTCGGAGATTATGTTGGGATCCGGAGGTCTGTCCACTTTCTCCACCAGAGGGCGTACTTGATCTCCTGGAGCCGGAGCTGATTGCAACCACCTGTCGCTCGTCTGCTCATCAGGAGATCAGTATTTAAGGAGGCAGAGGACGTCTCTCCAGTGCCAGAGTGTTTGCCAGTTACGGTTAGCAAAGCCTGAGCCAACCTGCCTGTCTGAATCTCTGACTCCCTGAAAGCCTGCACCTGAATCTGATCTGTTTTCTCCTCTCTGCTTCCTAGATTGAACCTGCCTGAAAACTGAAACCCAGAAGAGTATCTCTGCCGGTAATATGCCTGCCCGCTTTCAGAAGAAACCGGAAGGGAAACTCTAATCGGTAATCTGCCAACACTCAAACCAAGCTCTGCCTCCGCCT
>NW_015151948.1:25821-30040 GCF_000732505.1 Cyprinodon variegatus | reverse complement strand
AATCCTGAGATTAAAGTCAGAATTTTGAGATTAAAATCAGAATTCTGAGATTAAAGTCAGAATCCTGAGATTAAAGTCAGAATTTTGAGATTAAAATCAGAATTCTGAGATTAAAGTCAGAATCCTGAGATTAAAGTCAGAATTTTGAGATTAAAATCAGAATTCTGAGATTAAAGTCACAATCCTGAGATTAAAGTCACAATTCTGAGATTAAAGTCACAATCCTGAGATCAAAGTCACAATCCTGAGATTAAAGTCAGAATTCTGACTTTTTCCCATATTAAACTGAAATCATTTTTTTAGTGGCCCTAATCCTCATCTGTAAACCTGTAAAAAGTTGAAATGTTTTGAAATACTGTATTTGTCCCCCAAAGGCCAGACTAAGGCCACTAAACTGACCTGAAATCTTATATAACTCATCATAAGTTTACATTTTTAACCTATAACCAGTTTTATGGTCTTTCTCTGAAGCTTTAATTCAGCCAGACATTTTTTTAAAAATCACGTTTTATTGCTGAGTTAAAATGAGAGCTCCTTTTATTTCACCTGCTGGTGACGGAGGGCCTGGAGCCCACCGACGCCCTCCTCCTCAGCTGGACCCCCTCCAGGATCCTCTCCTCCGGGGGAAAGAGTCCCTCCATCAGGTCCATGGTGGTCCTCCCGCCGCTCTGATCCAGGATGTCCACCAGAGACTTGTCCCTGCCCATGATGTCTCTCACCAGCTCTTCCCGTTTGGCGTCCTCTGGCTCCAGGTTGCCTGACTCCTGGGCCGACAGTGGTTCTGGTCGGGTGTAGGCGCTGAACAGAGACGGAGCGGTCCGCTCTGCAGTCAGGTTGGCGGAGGGTGTGGGGCCGGCGCTGGACTCGGTGCTCTGAGGCAGGTAGGCCTGGCCCCGCCGCTCCGAGCCAGTGTGGACGATCCTGATGGGAACCTTTCTGACCGGGCTGCTCACATCCATCCCAGCTGGATCCTGTGGTTCAGCTTTGGAGCTGAAAGCAGAAACATTTCATGGGTTTGTTTCTCTTTAAGTTGCTGATTCTGCCTGATGATTTAAAAATGGTTCTGGAAGCTCTACGTACTACCAGACCTCAGTATAGGCTGCTTACCTGAGCCCCGGGTCATCCTGACCCGACACGCCGGGCGGTTGGTCGGTCAGCCTCAGAGGAGCAAACTGGGGCGAAGGAGAGCGGGTTTGGTCCGGCCCGGGACAACCCAGAGCTGCTGAAGGTGATGATGATGATGGCGATGAAGAGGACGGTTGTGTCCACTCCTCCTGCTCCTTGCTCTCTGCAGCTCCTGCTCCAGACTGGGCGATGAGGTGAGGAGAAACATGCTGGGCGGGACCAGAGGAGGGGAGGGCAGCTGCTTGGTTCTGGCTGTCAGAGGCAGAACCGGGTCCTGCCGGGTCCGGCTGGGCGCCGGCGAGGAATTCCTTGGACCAGGATGTGGTTTCTGGACCTAAATGGAGCCTGGGTGGTGGCAGGAGGCTCTGTGGCGGTTTGGGCTCAGAGTTCAGGCTGACGGAGGAGAGGGAGTGGCCGGCTGGGTCGGGTTCGGTTCTGTGGTCAGGGGGGCATGGGAGGATCCCCTGTGGGCTGTGGTCCGGTGACCTGCTCCCTGCCGTCTCTCTGAAGGTGAGAATTAAAAGCTCATCAGTACCTGAAGGAGGAACCATCCTGTACTACAACAACAACAGAGGACATGAGAGAAAACATCTGGAGGGAGGGAGGCAGGGAGGGAGGGAGGCAGGGAGACAGAAGGAGGGACCATGGACTCTCTTTATTGGTCCAAGCTTTCATCTCCAAGAAATAGTTATAAGCAAATTAGATACATAAATAAACAACATCCACACAGCCCAAAAAATAAAAGAAAAAAAACTCTCAACCCTCTAAAAACTTCAGAAAAAGCAATACTTTAATTGCCTGACATAAAACATCTCCACCTCCCACCTGATGAGCGAGAAAGACAGAGAGACAGAAAGACAGAAAGACAGAGAGACAGAAAGACAGAGAGACAGAGTCATGTTTCCCAGTATCTCTTCTAAAGGAATCATTCTGCTGAACTTCAAGGATGGATGTTGTTTATTTAGCTGAGCTCTGATGAAAACGTTTTTTTACTGTCAGAGGGTCTGACCGTCTAATTATCGCTAAAGAGGGCGGTTCTTTTAAATGAATCGATTAAAAATCGAGATTCAGAGAAGATCCTGGATGGAGGGACGGACAGGTCAGTGTTACTTCATAGTACTCATACCGACACGCCATCTATCCTTTTTTATACTAATAAGAGAGGAGTAAACCTGTACCTTTACTTGAATAACTTCTAGCAAAAACATAAAAAAACATACTATTTTAAGGAGCAGTTGTATTTCACTCTTTTATTAGGTTATTCCAGTTACTCTGCTCACCAGGAGTAACTTGACCCACTTTAAAATCTGAGAAATATGCAGAAAATGGTCGACGGCGTCACTGAAAGTCTTCGGCTGCGTCCGAATGTCTGAACTAATCACCATATAGGGTAATATATGGCGCTCTCTGCTGTTCAGTAAACCCCAATCTGGTCACCCTAGTGATGACTGAATGGAGAAGATCGCGAACACAAGCGGCCAAAATGAGTTTCCTTCTCAGGGCGGCTGGGCGCACCCTTCCAGATCAGATGAGGAGCTCAGTTACCCGGGAGGAGCTCTGAGTAGAGTCGCTGCTCCTCCACGTGGAAAGGAGCCAGCTGAGGAGGATCGGGCATCTGTTCTGGATGCCTCCTGGTCCAGGCATGTCCTATTGGGAGGAGGCCTGGTGGAAGGCCCAGGACACGCTGGAGGGACTATGGCGTGGTGTCGCCTCAGGGTCCCCCCCCCCCCAGAGCAGCTGGAGGAGGTGGGGTTTGGATCCAGAAGTCTGGGCATCTCTGCTCAGATCGCTAACTCCGCCCGCCGGCCCCGGATGAAGTGGAAGAAAATGGATGGATGGAAGTAGAAAGCTGTCTAGTATAGATGGCCAACATTTCTACTTTAGTTAGGTAACAAAGTATTTTTACTTCCGTTACTATGGCGATGGTCGTCCGGGATTTTGGTCGAATACAGTGCAGCATGAAGTCGAAACACAGCGGGCAGGCGGGGGCGGGTTGGCATATGTCGGGTTCGGACGCTCCATTCCTGGCTGGCTCCGGACCTGGCTTGCTCCGGACCCGGCTGGCCCCGGACCCGGCTGGCTCCGGACCCGGCTGGCTCCGGACCCGGCTGGCTCCGGACCCGGTTGGCTCCGGACCCGGCTGGCTCCGGACCCGGTTGGCTCCGGACCCGGCTGGCTCCGGCCCAGCAGCCCCCCTCAAAAAAAGTCTCCTTTTCAGTAACCCAAATCTGGTCAAACTAATTTTACGAAGTACTTTTTTACTCTTACTTGAGTACTTTATTGGAAAGAACTAAAAAATAAAGTTTAAAGTAGTACTACTATGACTAGAGTGTTATTTTTGGCTACTCTGCATACCTCTGATCAAAGCAAAAAAACATTATTTTAATTAAGAGTATAGAATAAATTTTAAATCAATTAAAGATTATTTTAGATCATATAGGTAGATTTTAGCCATACAAAGATATTAAACCTGTAATGGCAATTTTTTTTATGAACTATAAACACAGGGAAATTAAAAGGAAAACTTTTAAGAAAAACGCTAAAAATAACAAGAGATGCAGGTCATTTTTAGTTACAAATTAATTTGATAATTATT
Source organism: Cyprinodon variegatus (assembly GCF_000732505.1). NCBI lineage: Eukaryota > Metazoa > Chordata > Actinopteri > Cyprinodontiformes > Cyprinodontidae > Cyprinodon > Cyprinodon variegatus. Next base: position 26,319 of record NW_015151948.1, on the reverse strand, counting down.
CAAACAGTCTGATTAAAGGTCAGTTAAACGTTTCCGCATAAATAAAGTAAAATCTGTCGTTTAGATGGTCGCTGGTTGGAAAGCGGATGTTGACTTAATGAGAATATTTCCCTGGATTTCTGAGAGCTGCTTAAACCACAGAGGAATGTTAATCTGCTGATGATTCATGGTCATGCTACCGATAAAATACAGCTGGTCAACATTAATGAGGAGAATATTTTTCATTGTTTTATTTAAAACAAACGTCGATCTGTTAGAAGGGCTGATTTTACCGGCTGGTTGATCGAGACGGTTGGAGGCTTCAGAGGTGAGAGTGAAGCTTTGGGAGGTCAGGAAATATGAACCCGAAGGTTAAAACCATTTAACTTTAAATGTCTCCTTTACGGGATATTTTATATCACTCCATCTATATTATTTATCGTTTATTTTTAAATCCACACATTAATTACTGCACTCTGACAGTCCTTCTTTTCACTGTAGACAAGCCATGATCTGCTT
>NW_015151948.1:17226-25305 GCF_000732505.1 Cyprinodon variegatus | reverse complement strand
TAAATAGAGTTTTATTGGGAACTTTGGGTCGATAGGCAACTGCCTAGTATTGCCTAATGGTAAATCCCCCCCTGCTTATATGTGAGCAGTTTTCTTAAACACCATCATCTATGGTTTAACCAAACTAAGTAGAGTTTAATAATAAAGGAGTTTGGGAATCTCCTGGTACAGCTTAGAGTAAAACATCCTAAACTGTGAGAATAAAACGCAAAATGTTTCAGTATCACCAAAGGACACTTTTCAGCGACAGTGGAATTCATTTCACGGTCTTCCAGAACCCACTGATGGTGTTTCTCTGCAAACAGCTCCTCTGAGATATATGGTCACGCTCCACACCCACTAAAAGCCAGCCTGCTGTTAGTTTAGGTGGAGCTTACAAGCTAGAAAAGAGAGCAGTCCATCTATTACTGTCTTCTGTTTGTTTGAGATCAGGTCACAGAGGTAACAGGTCCATGAAGGAACCCCAGACATTGTTCTCCAAGGCGCTCCCAGGCCAGGTAGGGTCTATAGTGCAGCCTCAGCTCTTTTCTGGGCTTTCATTGAAGTCCAACAAGCATGAAAAACCACCGCAGGAGGCCTCCTGATTGGTGCTGCAATTACCTTGACCAACGACTGTCAACGCGAAGAAGCATTCGATCCACTTCAGGAGCTACATGATGACCTAAGATCACACCAAGAGCTTTGCCTTTCAACTAAGCCCCTTCCTCACCAGAACAAACAAAAGAAACGTCCATGTTTCTGCAGAGAAAGTCCCAATCTGTTTGTCCACCGCATGTTTTATCCTAACTCAGTCATTTTTAAAAAGCTAAAAACACAAACCATCCTGGCTCTTTCTAAAAATTCAATCGCACCAACTTCCATTTCTTGAATGACAAACAAACAGCGATTAGAGATTGATTGTGACTCGTGCTACATCTATGAAATCAAGCAATCACTTCAACAGCGCCCATCTGATAACCAAAGTAGTGTAAAAGATCCCAAAGACAACATCTGAAAATCTTAATCCCAAGTGTCTGGATTACATTTTGGTCAACCACCGAAGGACTCCCCCCTTAGAAGAAGGTCTTGAAGTGGCCAAGTCAGTCTTGTGTTAAATTAATTACATCAAGGTGTCGTTATACAACCTTGATCAGGCTGTTAAAGCAGGAAAAAAAACGTCCAATGTTGCTGGTTTAAAATTTCACTAAAGGAGAGTATATCAGTCTGTTGCTTCTCTTACTAGATTTTTGTCACAAAGAAAAATCAGGAACTAACCTTACGATGGTGTTAATATACATTCTCAGTGCCATTATGTGTCACGTTTTATAAAACATCAGAAAGTTAAACTCACCTTGTGGTCAAACTGCTCCTCAATGATTGAGGATCTCTCCAATGAGGGGAAATATTCTGAAAAAGAAATGTAATGTTAAATATTTCTAATCAGTTTATTTCTATAGCGCCAATTCACGACACATGTCATCTCGAGGCACTTTACAGTTCATCAGATCATCCAGTGAAATTGATTCAAAGTTTTCTATCCTAAAAAAACAGTTGATTGCATCGACTCATTGACTGGAAAACAATCCCTCACACTAAGCATGCTTGTAGCGACAGAGGAGAGGAAAATCAGAATGGAACGGTTAAAGTATCGACTGCTGAATCGCTTTAAACTACTCATCGTTATTTGTTTATGAAGCAAAGAGACAGCATTGTTAGAAGAGGTTTTTACAGTTATGAACAAACACAAATCTGCTCACCTGTGTGTGGAAGTCTGCAGAAGGTGAGGATCTGGATCTCTCATGGATACAGAGAGACTTCTCCTCTACGCCAGGGTCTAGAATGTTCTCTGCTGAGTGATATCGCCCCTGTGCTTTGGCTTCAGATGACTTTTTCTTTTCGTTCCAGGTGGCCTGGTACTCAGCGAAGGTACCCAGTCTCTGAAGTTCCAGTAAAATCTGCTTATGTCTGGGACTCTGCTTGCTAGGGTCTGTGCAGGGTTGAGAATGGTCACTTTCTCCAGAGGGAAGGGTCTCCTGTGATTTGTTTGATTCGCCTTGGTTCAGGTTCGAGTCTGTGCCATGACTTGACTGCAGCATTGGCCTGGGGAATGCAGGTTTGGTCTCCGAGAACTTTTTCTGTTGCTCTGGGCCATGTTGGGATTCTCCATCCACCCCCACTTTGTCTATCTTATCAGGCTCTGAGAATGAATGGGTCCTCTTTGCTGGGTGGAATCGTCTACGTCCTCTGATTCGCCCATAGGATGCTCTAATAACTGGCGCCTCTGGCCCCAGGGGCTCAAGGTCTCGTCTCTGGAAAGAGGTGGCCTGAAGGACTCTTGCCTGGGCCTCTTTCAGATGGTCCTTATAGGTATTTGAGGATGCAGAGGCCTCCATGGACCTCCACTCTTCTGCATCTTCCTCATCCTCAGCCTCACATGTAAGGGTTGCAGCACTACAGCTCTTCTGTAGCTGGGCTCTCTTCTCCTGGATCTCCTTTCGAAGGGTGGTGGCATAGCGGTCACTGCGGCGGCCTGCTTTCCCACTGCCGGTGGTTATGGCTTCACAGGCATCCTGGGTGGGAATCATAGACTTGGTAGCAGCTGTTGATTGCCTCTCTGTCAAACTCTGACTCTCCTGTGCCAAGAAGTGGAGAAGTGGAGTTTTTAGAGCTGATATCCTGTGATCTTCTTGAGGCACCCAAGGGTCTTGAAGTCTCGAAGGACCAACTTTATGATCATTACTCTGATGTGTTAGAAAAGCTCTTTTCATTTCATTAGGGGGCCCTTCAGCTCTCTTTGACTGTTCTTTTGGGCTTTGAAGAGAAAGTTTGTGAGTCTTGTGGTCATAGTTTTGACCATTCCCATTTCTGTCTTTATTTTCCATGCAAGGCATCTGGGACTGGGGCATTGGATATTTTGCCATAATGTTTGCCTTCAGAGAGTTCTGCAAGCAGGATTCAATGCTGCTCATCCATTCACTCTCCCCTCTCCATCCCCCAGCTTTGCTCTGCCTGGCCTTTACCTCACCAATTTGCATTGGATAGTTACTTGCAGGGCCGAAATGTCGGTTTTGCCCTCCACTCTCCAGACTTGAGTTTGCAGTACAACCTGCCATAGCCGCTGTGGAGTGCCGGATGTGCATTCTACTGAAAGCATTTGTGGGCAGATCTTGGAGGCTGCGATAGTAACTCCCAACACTTTGGGTCTTTGCTGGTGGAGTTTTCCTGGTTTGTAGGTAGAAAGGGCTTTCATCGCTGTACTGTCTCTGATGGGCAGGTGATTGGGCATGATGAGACTGCCTGACATCGCTGCTGGATAAGGAGAAGAGTTTGTTGGGGTGCAGTTGGTTCTGAAATCTGAGGCAGTTCTGGTTGTTTTCAGTCAATTTTTCGATAGAGCTGCCATGATTCTTTGACGGACCCAAGGGCCCTTCAGAGTATGGGAACACTTTGGTTGCCGCAAAGCTGTCACTGCGCAGCGGCAGCGGTGGAGGAGGAGGGGACTGGGATTTTTTCTTCTCTGGTGCCTGCCACACTAGGCCACCATTGAGCCTTCCTGCAACTGAAACCCGAGACGCTGGCTGCTCCTCGACCCGTGAACCCTCCCAGCCTCCGTTCCCGGGACTTGACTGCGGGTATCTGTGTCGTTCATTCTGCTGAGGTCCTTCACTCTGAAGGCCTTTGAAGAAGATGTTTTCAGTGCTGGTACCTTTCCTGCTTGACTCCAGAACAGGAGGGCTGGAGCTGCCAGAGAAACAGCTGAAGGCAGAGTCTCTTTTGGCTCCTGATGCAGAAAATGTTTCAGAGGTGTCGACGTATTTCGTTGGAGGATGACAACCTGGTGGTAAAGGATGAGAAGGACGCTCCAGTCTCTCCATGCTGGTCACTGAGCTGAGCTGATTGGTCTGCTGAGTATTCTGGTCTCCTGGTGTGGTTGACTCTTCTGGCCTATGATAAAGAAAAAAAAAATGGGGCAAATGTGGGAAAGCAGAAAGTTTACCCCAAAATAAATGAAAATACCCTGCTTCATGTTTTGGCTGCCAGACAGACACTGGGGTGGCCTGAGTCCCGGCAGGCTCAGACTCCTCTTCTGTCAGCTTGGAGGAGTGCCAGGAATGGGGCCGTAAGCCTGGATCATTTTTCCTGCAGCAGAAAGAGCCAACAGAACACTTTACACAATGAGGGAGCGTTTGACATCCTAACTGCTTTCAGATTTTCACGGAAAGATAAATGCCAGAAGTTTGCAGAGTTCAGTAGTTCAACATTCTTCCTCTAAAAGACTCCTGTTCACTTCTAGATCCGGTGTTGCCCCAAGCACTTAAGATAAAGTAACGATCCAATAGAACCAAAGCATCTTAACGGAAAGGCAGATGTTTTTCTTTTCTGAACATGAGAAAATGAGTGAAAATGTAATAATTCTGGGTGATAAAGGCTCAATTAAGGTAACTTCAATCCTCGACTGTCACCGTTCTGCAAATTTGGCATACTGCAACACATCTGCATCGAATGCCTTTTGGTTGAGTTACGGTGCAGACAGTGAGTCCCAGATTCCTGATTTTAAAGTAAAGATCAGATCAACCTCATCCCATATGTAGAATTAATTAACCCTTATAGGGTACTAAGTGAAATACTTTAAATACAAAAAATTCCAGCCAATAGTGTTATTAAAATCTAGGACAAGACCTTATTGCCTTTGTAAAATTAAAAAATATGGACATTTTGATGGCAAAAATTAATGTCGATGTAAGAAGAAACGCCAACTTGCTTGAATATATTAAGAAAAATGACAAACTGCTTCTGTAAGAAATTCATGAAAGACACAGAGAGTGAAAAAAAACAAATTTTTTGTTACAACATAACCTTACAGGCATTAATGCTAATACTGGCATTTACATTTTTAAGTTTATAAACCTACTGTAAATATAACTGTTAACTAGGCTTATTAACTTTTGTGGTCGGTTCTCTTATTTCATATAATAAATTATACTATTTACACACTATAAAAGTTTTGCACTCAGTAAGTTTCACCTGCAGGATAACACAATGCCTGAGTGAGGGTGTTTGTAGACAAGACATACTTCTTCCCATTGCAAACCAGATTCTTTCTCAAGGTTTATTCATAACATGTTACTGTTTAACCAAAGTTTAACCAAAGATAACCAATTTGTTTGGACTTTGACTACTTTCCATTATTGTAAGTAAAGGGGAACGAACGCTGCTCATGCAGAACAGGAATGATTACCGTGCAATAATGGCCGTATGATGAACTGTTCTCTCTTTGCAAAGATATAAAATAAAGTGGCGACTGAGTGAAATTCATTGATCTCCATTCATTTAACTGGAGAAAATAGTTGAACCATTTTCCCACAACACTTTACTTTTTAACTTTTCAGTGAGCTTTTTACCCTTTTTTCTTGACTTAACTTTTTTTCAACTTAATTTTCAGAAGGTATTATATCATTCAAGGGCTCATCTAATTGGTCAAATGCGATATGCAAACATTCAATATGAAAACTAATAATATTACAGTAATTTAGAGAAGATTTTACAATAATTCAGCTTAAGAAAAGTTATTACATTAGAGACAAGTGCGGTCGTGTCCCTCGGATACTTTTTCACTGGGATTTTCTGGAGAAAACAAGTCAATTTTCTCATTATCTAAAAATAACGAGAGCCGTTTTCTCTTCAAAATGAGAATTTAGGAGGTAAGTGAGACACTTTGCCAATGGAACAAGACAATTTACATTTAAAATAAGAAAAAAACGATTGAATTTTTTTTTTCAAGTGCATTTTATGTAATTATCATGTTTTAATAGTAGAAATACTCATTCGATTGGCAAAATCATCATCATTACCTACTCAAATTACTGGTAAATACACTTAATTTAAGACAATTTTACTTATTTCTAGATTGTTTTTGCAGCGTAAAAAGGTTCAAAGTTTTTCTGGCCACTAGATCTTTGTTTTATTCCCATCTATAAAGAAAGCCTCATTGATTTAATTGCTTTATTATTTACGCAATGTCCCTGAAAATACAAGAAAATGAAACATTTTTTTTTTATTCAACAAAGATTTTAGGAATTAAAAAATATTTTTATTGTATTATTTGAACTTTTATCCATATCTAAACAGAGGAATGGCTTTTCTCACGCCACAGTCAACGTACCCCCTGAAGCGGCTCTTCCTGGACAGCATGTTGAAGAAAAACAGATTGGTGCACAGGTTAGGTTATTTTATTAATTCTTCATAATACAAAAAGAAAATAGAAACTAAAAAAAAAAAAATAGATAAAAAATAAAACTGAACAAAGATTTTTAAACAGTGAAACGAACTGGAAAATCTGAAACTACGGTCAAACAGACATTCACATCACAGGCACTTTATGCAATCAATGGATATGTGATTAAAACGACTAGATAAACTAAATCAAAACACATAAAACACAAACTGGAGCAGACAAGCTAGCAGGAAGCAGCTCGGTGCTGCAGCTCTGCACATTGGTACCTCATGGAACTTCGTAAAATCTTGGTGAGGAAACTCCTCGCAACATGAACCTCATTTTCTGACGGCATTGCTGGTGTGGAAACAACGTCCACCATTTTAGCCCTGAAGGGCAGCGGTCAGAAGGCGGAGAGAGAGAGAGAGAGAGAGGAGGAAGACATGTTGGGACGAACACTTCAACATGTATGTTTAAAATAAGGACGATTAAATGTACAAACAGCGTTAGACCATTAGAAGCAAATCCTTCAAGCTGTTATTTGACTTTCAGGTTTATTGTCCGGAGGGGAAAACTTCTGGGTTAAATCAATAGAAACTGGTTTATTTCAGGTTTCCAGTGCAAAGAAATATCATCTAGATGAGTCATTTTTTTCCTGTAATAAGTTTGTTTTTTCTTGAATTGAGAAGGTGTGACATTTTACCAATGGAACAAGACAAATTACATTTAAAATAAGAACAAAAGAAAATTAATTGTCTTATTTCAAGTGTATAATATCTAATTATCTTATTCTAAGAGTAAAAATCCTCATTTCATTGGCAAACTATCTCCTTTACCTACTCAAATTAAGGGTGAATACACTTAATTTAAGACATTTTTTACTTATTTCTAGATCGTTTTTTCCAGTGTGGGTAAAATAAATTATTTACACTGCCAAAATGATCTAGAAATAAGTAAAGATTTCTTATTTTAAGGGTACTAACCCTTAATTTGAGTAGGTAAATAAGATGATTTGCCAATTAAATTAGTATTTTTACTCTTAAAAGTGAATCCAGTAGAACTTTTTATTGCCTACCTGGAATGGGTGACAATAGTTGAAGAAACTTTGGCTCTCAAAATTGTATCGGTACCCTATTGGTTGGTACTCGCTGATACTGATACCACCATTTTAGAGCTGGATTGGGGCCCCGCCCAATAATGGCATCGGTATCGGTGCAACACTACTTGAAATATTGCAATTTGTTTTTCTTATTTTTAATGTAAATTGTCTTGTTCCATTGGCAAAGTGTCTCATTTACCTCCTTAATTCAAGAAAAATGCACTTATTTTAAGAAAAATGACCTATATAGATTTAGTTTTATAGAGTGTACAACAGAGAACCAACTTGGCTCCACTATCCAGAAACAAAAATACTTTTTTAACTATTTAGCTATAAGTATTTCATCAGTAATTTAAGATTCACAGAGGGCATCAAATTGTTTCTTAATAAATAAAAACAGCCTGTTTGATATTTTTCCCTCCGATTCCCTAAAATTATTAAAAATAAACCCTCTTATGGCAAGTGTCTCACTTACCTCCTCAATTCAACAAAAAATGCATTTAATTTAAGAAATAATGACTTATTTAGATTTCAGGTTTTTGCTGTGTAAATGTGCTTCCAACATGTTTTATATCAACATCTCACTCTTAAAATTAGATTTGATCTGGATATTCACAAGTTTACCTCAATGTTGCAACATCTATTTTAATATCTTATTAACTCAGAGGCAGGTTCCCAAAAACTAATAGTAGCATTACTTCAAAAATATTTTTTACCCAAGTAAATTTAAAGGAATAGTACCCAAAACATGATTAGCCTTCATTTTCTACTCACCCCCATGCTGAAC
>NW_015151948.1:11917-15886 GCF_000732505.1 Cyprinodon variegatus | reverse complement strand
ATACCATTTTGAGAGCCAAAAGTTTATTCAACTATTGTCACCCATTCCAGGAAGGCAATAAAAAGTTCTACTGGATTCACAAAGGTAGGCAGCAGCTTGAGAAAGCCATGATGGCAATTATTTTACATCCAAGTAGGATGCAGTCCTTCATATATACACACATCAATTTCAAACGGATGGTATCAGTATCGGCCAATACTGCACAGCCGATATCAGGTATCGCTGTCGGGGCCAAAAAATGGCGTCGACGCAGCACTAATTTTCACCTCCCAGTTTCCAGGATAACCAGAAATTTTACTCGAATTTGAGCAACAATACGTCACAAGAATATCACTCAAGTTAAAGGTATGGTACAATAAATCTGCTCCTACAAACGTCTTTTCGTCTCGTCCCACCTACCTGTTTAGATCAGAGATATCCGGAATGTAACGTCTCCGTATGCTTTGGAGGACAGATTATATCTGCCAGGTTTACCTGTCCTAGTTTCAACTTTGACTCTGCTGGGCAACCAGAGAGGACGCCGCATTCTTTTCAGAGAGGAATGCAGGGAGGTATTTTCCCTTCGCTGCCAAACTCCCACTTAAAGAGCAACATCTATACTGGCCGTCTCCCAGTCAACAGAGCTTTCCACTGGCTGCAGGGCACTAAAGACCAGGAGACGCCCTCTGTCCAACTTTCTAACAATATTCCAGGCAGCTCTGATTTCTTTGTGGAATAAAACACCTGTGTGCGTTTCAGTGGCTGCACTGGCACGGAAATCTGTTGAGTTCATACTTTAACATAATATACATGAAAACATATAAAAATCTGCATGATGCATCCTTCATTAGGTTCATATGAGCTTTTACTGTTGCTTAAATCCCCCCTCTCCCTCTCAGCTCAATGCTGCGCTGCCTCCAAACAAGCTCCCCAACAATGAAAATGCAAATGTGTCTTTTATGTGAAGCGCAGCTACTGTCCAGGGAAGCAGCTGCTCGGTTACACATTTCCTACAAGAGGAGGAGAAGCTGCCGTTTGCTCCCAGGAAATCCGAGCCGGATCGGGTTCATCAGAGAAAGGATCTGAGCAGCAGTGAAACACAGACGCCCCACTTTACAGCTCTACAGCAGCCTGAGAAGTTAGACGCCTTAAAAACCGTTAAAAGAGGAAACGAAACAAAGGGAAACTATTGTTTACATTTCGAAAATCATCACCTGGACTCATCACAGGGCAGGAAAAGGGGAGAAGCTGCTGTTGCTGCTTCGCCATCAACCTAAACACCACCTACGACCATCGTTTTGGTTCCATCTGTTTGTCTGCTTCTACTAAATCTGTAATATCTCAGCTATATTCAACAGCACAGCAAATAAACACAGAAAGACCAAAATGCAAAATAACTACAAAAACCTACATTTTAACATTTTTTTTTTATAAAACTTTGATGCAATTCAATTTCTTAGTCTTTTTAAGTAAGGGAGAAAAGATAACAGAAGCCATCTTTCTGCCATTTCACGATGCAGCAACAGGTGGGGAAGGGGCTGTGCTGCAATGTTCTATGCTCTATACAGCTAGAAAGGAACTCAGATACCAAAGTCACTTTCTAATCTTACAAAAATGACTTTGATAAGGAATAGTTCTTAAAAAAAAAAAGATCAGTTTGAAGCATCCCTTTAGATCACTTCTAAAATTAATCTTGAATTATGTCAGGGTCCGGCCCTCTGTTTAATTTTATTTTTAGTTTCTTTGTATCTGTAGCTTTTTTCTAGCAGTGTTTTGTTCTTGAGTTACTCTCTGTTGCCCCCTTGTGTTTGTTTCCTTTTCTCTTGGCTTCCTTCTAGATGCTTCCATCCACGCCTGCTTCCCAATCAGCTCATCAGTCCAGTCTTTGTTCTGTCTCCTATATATACTCTGCCTGTGAAGTTCCTCAGGGCTGGTTCCTCGTCTTCCTCTGTATTTGTTATTTTCAACCCAACCCTGACAAATGAATCAAATTAAATCATTCTGTTCAGAAAAACTTTTTGTTATATTGGGTAAAATGGTTCTTCCAACCTTATGTAGTCAGAAAAAGGAACAGAAAAAATAAATAAAAATCAGACATTTTTGACTGCTGCAAACTTGCTAGATCTGCAACATTACCAACTATAGTTTTAAGCAATAGTTGCTTATTAATCTAACAAATGTGGGCTTGTCCTTTAATAAGCAAAGTCGCTAAGTTTGCTCAGATTTGGCGGTTTAGATTTCCACGGTTGACGCAAGAGAATTGTGTGGAATGCAGCTGATTAAACTTTATGGTGTTACAAAAAAACGCAAACTGTATCAGAGATGTTCAGAGGAGAATTATCAATAGAATACCCAAAACAGAGAGCAAACATGCTGATTCTAGCCTGGAACCTGTTTCTCTGCAGGTTAAATGACGCTGCATTACTGAGAGCAAACATGCTAATGCTAACCTAGCACTTACATGCATTTCTCCACACATGTTTGAGTAAACCTTCTATAATGATGCTAAAAGCCTAGCTATCAACAAGTGACATCAAAACCAAGAGCAGACATGCTAATGCCAACCTAGCACTTACCTGTGTCACCACATGATTGAGTAAACCTTATATAATGAAAAACTGGCAGCAAAGATGCTAATGCTAACCTAGCACATGCGTTTCTCCACACGATTGAGTAAACCTTCTTTATAGATGCTAAAAGGCTAGTTATTAACAAGTGACATCAAAACTGGGAGCAAACATGCTAATACTAACCCAGTACTTATTAACATTTATCTACACATACTTTTATCAATCTTCAACACCAACGCTAAAAGCCTGTTATTAACAAGTGACATCAAAACCAAGAACAAACATGCTAATGCTAACCTAGCACTTACATGCGTTTCTCCACACATGATTGAGTAAACCTTCTATAATGATGCTAAAAGCCTAATTATCAACAAGACATCAAAACTGGGAGAAAAGATGCTAATGCTAAATAGAACTTATACGCATTTTACGACACATGATTGAATAAACCTTCTATAATGATGCTAAAAGCCTAATTATCAACAAGCCACATCAAAACTAGGAGAAAAGATGCTAATGCTAAATAGAACTTATACGCATTTTACGACACATGATTGAGTAAACCTTCTATAATGATGCTAAAAGCCTAATTATCAACAAGACGCATCAAAACTGGGAGAAAAGATGCTAATGCTAAATAGGACTTATACGCATTTTACGACACATGATTGAGTAAACCTTCTATAATGACGCTAAAAGCCTAATTATTAACAAGACGCATCAAAACTGGGAGAAAAGATGCTAATGCTAAATAGGACTTATACGCATTTTACGACACGATTGAGTAAACCTTCTATAATGACGCTAAAAGCCTAATTATTAACAAGACACATCAAAGCTGGGAGCAAACATGCTAATGCTAACCTAGCACTTACATGCGTTTCTCCACACATGATTGACTAAACCTTCTATAATGATGCTAAAAGCCTAATTATCAACAAGACACATCAAAACTGGGAGAAAAGATGCTAATGCTAAATAGCACTTATACGCATTTTTTCGACACATGATTGAGTAAACCTTCTATCGGTCTCCGTCAGTCACGTGACATTTGTTGCTAAGACGCCATTTTTGGCGTAAAGGCGTAGTGTAAACAACCGCAGTATAGCTAAACGAAGAACTAAAGGATTGAGTTTGTCTCTCTGACGATATGGAAAAAAGTAAGCAGAATGTGAAATTACCGTAGGCTACGGTGTCTTGCCAAGGTAGTTATCCCTGCGAAAATTTGTATCCCCTCGTCGGGCGCGCGCACGGAGTAGGAAGAACAACCCGAGTTAACTCCGCTTCGATTCCAACGTGCAGAACTTGAAATTTGAAAGGTTTTACGTACATGAAAGTTGAGCTTTACTGTTTTATTCTTTACTTCACATGTTATTTGAGCTTTACTGTTTTATTCTTTACTTCACATGTTATAGCAGAA
>NW_015151948.1:9484-11907 GCF_000732505.1 Cyprinodon variegatus | reverse complement strand
CCTAGCATTTACATGCGTTTCTCCACACGATTGACTAAACCTTCTATAAAAATGCTAAAAGCCTAGCAAAGATGCTAATGCTAAATAGCACTTATACGCATTTTTCAACAAATGATTGAGTAAACCTTCTATAAAAATGCTAAAAGCCTAGCAAAGATGCTAATGCTAAATAGCACTTATACGCATTTTTCAACAAATGATTGAGTAAACCTTCTATAAAAATGCTAAAAGCCTAGCAAAGATGCTAATGCTAAATAGCACTTATACGCATTTTTCAACAAATGATTGAGTAAACCTTTTTAATGACGCTAAAAGCCTAGTTATCAACAAGTGACATCAAAAGAGCAAACATGCTAATGCTAACACAGTATTTATTAGCGTTTATCCACGCATACTTTTGTGAACCTTCAACACCAATGCTACAAGCCTTATTATAAACTTGTCACATAAATTGTCACAAAAAATGCTAAGCTAACTTTGCACATATGCTAACATCCAGAAACCTTTTAAAGAAGCTTTGGGTCCCTGTAACTCTTTGACAATACATCTCTAAGGCCGCCGTGACACCTGACTGGTACGAAACATCCCCAAGCAGTAGGTTCCTCTTTTAAATCCATTTATGATGCAAATTCGGCAAAATTATTTGCATCCAGATCAATATCCTGCCAGCGGGTTCCTTGTCAGGACATGACAGAAGCTGACCTAACGAGTTAAAGCCATGTTGGAGCAGCATGCCTAAAGTCTCCAGGGTCATTTAGACCTAATCATGACCTTTTGGGTTCTGCTTTACGGCTCGTACTAAATACTGATGTGAGTGAGGGACTCAGGAACCGCCTGTTGTTGAACGACACGGATCAAATGACTTTATTTCTAGAAATTCCAAACAACTGCTGATGTTTTGGACACTTTTAAACTGGAAAACTCAAACAGCAGTAAATGGTTCAAAGAAATTGATTGGAATCAGGTGGTATAAATGGATGCAGATTAAAACAGTATGATCAAACGGCTTCAGAAGAAAATAACAGCTGACTAAAGGTTTTTGTTAAAGGTGCAGAAATCTCTGGATAGAAAGGATTTAAACTCACCAACAAGCAGAAACAGAGTCCTAGAAGATTGGCCCCCTCCCCTCCCTCTCTCTCCACTTCAGATCTCAAACACCGTCCAGAACACACTTGAAACGCTCCACTCTCCCCGCCTCAACTAAAGGAGACTGACGGGAAGAAGCCTTCCTCGCTCCAAACTCTCCACCTTGTCCTGTGTTGGAGATTTCCCTGGGGGATTATAGCAGGGGGATTTGAGTTTGCGTCCGGCGGGGGGAGGAGGAGGAGTTATTGTCCTGTGTGGCGTCCTTGCTGTAATCTAGTGTTTGTGCACTCAGTGGCTGCCAGAGAAGTTTTTCAGTGTAAACAATGTCATGTGAGAGAAAACGGAAAGATTTCAGTTCTAGAAATACGAGGTTTTGACCTTTAAATGTGTTTTTAAATGAATGTAAAGCAGTGAGCAGCTCCACTGTGGGAAAAAATTCCTCCTCTTATCAGCCCGACATCCGTCTCCTAAGGTCACATTTCATCAGCTCTCTATTTTTCCACATTCCTTTCTTTATTTGTCCGTATTTTCGTTGAACATCTACCTCGCTGTCCTTGTCGATTGGGGAGAGACGACACACAGAGGAATGCGAGTTGTTTTTAAGCGATATCAGCCCATGTGAGGCTGAAAGGGAGGAGGTGTTTGCAGGGCCGAAGGGAGCAGAGCTCCACAGGGTTAAAACAAATCATGTGTCTGACGGGAGACGACGAGGCATAACCATCAAACAGTGACTCTAAACTACATTATTTCTATTATTCAGTTTCATTAGAATGAAACTAAGACTGTTTGGGGAATAAATAAAGCTATAGCTCCTCTTTGATCATGTTAGACTCCAACTGTTCCCAGAGCAGCTTATCTGCTGCCTCTCCCTCTGCAGCTGCTATCAGTGAGTTCAGCAGTGGAACATCCTGCTGATTCCCAGCCATCATCATCATCATCATCAGCAGCCTGTGGGGCCCACGCTGCTCTGAACACAACCACACAATAAAACTGCCAACGTCATCACAGCTGGGCTTATCGCTGCTCGCTTTAGCAACAACAGAAAGCATTCATGGACGAGATGTAGACCGACGCTTCATGGAAACATTAAGATAGAAACCATCTAAGGCTTCTCACATGTAGAGCTTTAAATGGCCAAACTCCATCTTATGTCATAAATGATTCATCCTTGCAGGTTTACTAGTGGTTCCTAGAATTTCTAAAAGTAGAATGGGAGGCAGATCTTTTAGTTCTCAGGCTCCTCTCCTGTGAAACCAACTACCAGTTTTAGTCCGTGAGGCAGACACCCTGTCTACTTTTAAGGCTAGGCTTAAAACTTTCCTTTTTGATAAAGCTTC
>NW_015151948.1:4584-7344 GCF_000732505.1 Cyprinodon variegatus | reverse complement strand
CAGCAGATGGCCGCTCACACTGAGCCTGGTTCTGCTGGAGGTTTCTTCCTGTTCAAAGGGAGTTTTTCCTCTCCACTGTCGCTACAAACATGCTTAGTGTGAGGGATTGCTGAGGTGTCAATGAGTCGATGCAATCAGCTGGTTTTTCTTAGATAGAAAACTTTGAATCAATTTGACTGGATGATCTGGTGAACTGGAAAGTGCAGAAAACACCTGTGACATCATCGTCGTTACCATGGTACCTAGACCATGGCTGTGTTCTAATTCATGGGCTGCGTCTTCCAACAGGCTGTGGATTCAAACAGGTCTATTCTTCAGTGGTTTTCACCGCTGTATGCTCTGTTGCCTAGCAACAGTGACAGTTGACTCACAAAGCAGGAAAAGATGAATACTGATTTTTTCAAAACTGTTTATGTTTATTTTTTTCTTTTTTTAATTGTAAAGTGAACAAATACTTCACTCATGAATAAAGGTTCCAACCACCGGGAGCAGGAACAAATCAAATCAAATATAATGATAGAAACCTTAGTCAGTTAAATAACATGCTGGAAGTTGAAGGAGAAATTTCTGTGGAAAGTTTAAAAATGAGACATGACATGCTTAAAAGAAGATAAACTTGAAGCAGATGTTGAAATGTAATAAAAAAGAATTAGAAAATAAAGAGTTTTGTCTTCTGAATGACTTAATCTGGTTCGGAAAATAATCTGTGATTTCTTTCTTTTCTTAGAAAGCAGAAACAGGTCCTTTAATCTGCATCTGATGAAGATTAGTTAGTAACTGATCAACACAAGTTCTGAACAGTTTGATCTGGATTCACATCCATGAAGAAAACTTGCAGCTAATTTAACTTCTAAGGAAACCATCTGGTTCCATTAGAGAGACGACCCAAACAGAGGAAGTACCTGAGAGCCAGATGCGTCTCCTAATCTTCTGTAAGCAAACACGTCCAGAGCGACACAGGAGCCCCAGAAAACAAAGCTCTCTGTGCTGACAGGGCCTGTGTTAACTCACCTAGGCAACATGGACCGTACCACTCCTGCTGGAACAGATGGGGGGACTCCAGTGCAGAGGGAGATCTGACAGAAACCCAACTACCCATCCAGACTGCTGTGGTCTCTGATCCACTGTTTGCTCTCTAACCNTGATAAAAATGGGTTTTTAAAGCAGAAAACACCTGTGACATCATCGTCGTACCATGGTACGTAGACCATGGCTGCGTTCTAATTCATGGGCTGCGTCTTCCAACAGGCTGTGGATTCAAACAGGTCTATTCTTCAGTGGCTTTCACCGCTGTTTGCTCTGTCGCCTAGCAACAGTGACAGTTGACTCACAAAGCAGGAAAAGATGAATACTGAACTTTTCAAAACTGTTTTTTTTTATTGTAAAGTGAACAAAGACTTCACTCATGAGAATCCAGAGTAGAATAAAGGTTCCAACCACCGGGAGCAGGAACAAATAAAATCCAATATAATGATAGAAACTTTAGTCAGTTAAATAATTTGTGTGACCATTTTATTCTATTAACTTTTTGCTGCTGTAAACACCAGAATTTCACCATTGTGGGACAATAAAGGGATTTTCAATTCTATTTTACTCTATTCTATTCTTATCTATAAAATGGGTAAAAAGACATAAGTAAATCTAAACAATGTATGTATAAAAAATATATCTGCAAAATCTCTTATATTTAACAATTAAAAATACTTAGTTAAGCAAATTGCACAAAATAAAAATGAAAAATAGAACTCCTATCTGATTTATCGTCCCCACCCAGCAGATATATTAGAATCTGTCCTTAAATTACAGCCAAACCCATTTACACAGTAACAGATTAAAACCTTTAGATAAATCAAACATTAATCGCCACATATCTGACTCAATAACCATTAAAACAACCATTTTCATTCCTTTTCAGGCCATTTTTAAATCATTATCAAAAATGTTTTAATACTGAAAAAAAAATAATTTAAAATTTTATAAGGAGCCCTAAATACAAACCATCAGCAGATTAACTTTAAAGGAAAATTTCGGTCAGCAAGGAATAACATTTTGGAAGAAGAATGTTTTCAAGATACAGCACTGGGACTTGATCAACAGCCGATACCGCACCGTGACGTCACAAACCAGTAGGTGGCAGTAGTGTTCTTTGAGAACAGTAAAGCACATTCACATGAAAATTACTCTGAATTAAAAACACCGATCATTTATTTAACAGGATGGAATAATTTTATATTTAAAGAACTTTCAGAAGTTTAAATTCTGAATGTTACCTGACTTCTCCTTTAACTGAAAAACTGAACATGACTGCTTTAAAAGCTCAAGTCAAAGACGAAATTTTTGTGCAAAGTTTAAAAATGAGACATGACATGCTTAATTTAATAAAAAAAGTAAAAGTTTTTATGCTTTAATTAGGTGGTTTTCAGTTGTATCAAAGTTCTAATATTTTGCAAAACCGTAATGGCATTAGATGAGTCAGGTGATCTGCAGCTGGACTTTTCTACCTTATGAAAATAAGAAGACTTAACTTTTAACAACACTTTATTTAGACAATTCAAAACATAAACAATGATTGATGTAAAACAAGTTTTAGTTAAAAATCATTAAATGAGGAGCTCGTTAAATTGTAGTTGTCCTTCATCTGACACAGTACATAAAATGTTAAAACCCCACAGCTGAATCAAATCCTCCATGTTCTGTGTGGCTCTGTGGCCTTTTTCTGGCTTTAACGTTGCACTTCCACAGAGCCACGGCATCTAGATG
>NW_015151948.1:0-1509 GCF_000732505.1 Cyprinodon variegatus | reverse complement strand
AGTCTCCAGTAGCAGAAAAAAGTCTCTAGATTTGGCGCTAGGAGCTTTTTAGAAATCAAAGAGGCTAGAGGGGTCTGAAAAGTGGCTAAATATAGCGACCTAAGCACTAAGTTGGCAACACTGCTCTTTGCATCGTTTGTTTTCAAATGGTTTGCTGCTGTCTGTTTGGACCTTTCTGAACATGTGTGTTGGGATCCAAAGGTTTGCCCTCCAGAGGGCTGTGTGGATCCCTTCCTTTGGGCTTCTATTTCTGTTGGGATCCAAAGGTTTGCCCACCAGAGGGCGCCGTGGATCCTCTCCTGGGAGCTGGTTCTCAGCGCTCAGCTGTTTTCCATCAGCTCTGCTGATTAACCTCTCCCTATTTAAGCTGTTTGATAGCTTTACTCTGAGCCAGATCGTGGTCATAGTTTTTCCATGCCATGTGTTTCCATGCCAAGCTTTTCCATGCCATGTACTGCCATGCTATGTATTGCCTTGCTCTGCCAAGCCATTGCCATGCCTGCCTGAATCTGCTTACCTGTGAGTTTTCAGTTTATTTATCGGTCCCTGAGTTTAACCTTTATTCTGTCTTCTCTGCCTTTCAGGGCAGAACCCTGTGCAGATCCAAATAAACATTGGACTTTAATCCTGTCTCAGAGTCTGTGGAGTTTCTGCATATTGGGCTAGTAACCTGTTTAATCATGACAATGTGCAGCAAATGGACTGATCCAATATGGTGGACACTGAAGGGGGGGCTGAGACACACTTAATATTATCAGCGTTCTGGCAAACCAATACAAATGTAATGGTCTATGACATATAAACCAGAATAACATGTAACATTTAGAAATTTTTGATACCTGTTGTTGCTAATAAGCAACAAACCGCTTGTATTACACTACAAAAAATGTAAATCAAAATATCTTTTCCCTAAAATAATAGCATTTTTTCTGAATTGAGCAGGTAAGTGAGACACTTTGCCATTGGAACAAGACAACGTACCTTAAAAATGAGAAAAAAACAACAACTGCAGTATTGTTTTACTTATTTCAAGTGCATAATATCGAGTTATCTTATTTTAATGGTAAAATGCCCATTCCATTAGCAGATAATCTTACTTTGCTTCTCATATTAAGGGTAAATACACTTATTTTAAGACATTTTTACTCCTTTTCAGAACATTTTTGCAGTGTAGGCAAACAGCCGCCATAGCGTTTTTGCATCACCCCAGTGCTAGCCACAGTGTATGTTATTATGTAGTTATAACTGCTGTTGCAAAATATACTTTACCTTCATTTCCATATATTTAGTAACATTAACTACTTTAATTTGGCATCTCATTGAAGGGGAAAAACACGCACAAAATGTCTTTTTATCTGTACATTTACATCATTCCAGACTTCAAGGGGTTAATCTGCAGCTCTGCAGATCAAAGTTATTCTGCGCCTGAAAATGTGTCAGAAAAATGTAAAAACTTTGCCTGTTTTTTTCAGCTAAAATGGATCCATGAAGGGGAAATCAAAAGGTGAT
>NW_015151947.1:132945-142422 GCF_000732505.1 Cyprinodon variegatus | reverse complement strand
TGCTCCACCAGAGGGCGTAGTTGTTGTTAGAATCCTGCAGCCTCCTCTGTGGATCAGCCGGTGGTCCTGCTGATCCGTTTTATAGAGATGTATAAAATGTAGTTATAAAGCTGATTTAAGGATGACATTTGAATCTGGGAGAAGGAATCAAATCTGGAACAGCTCCTCAGGGCCGGCATTCTGCCACTTTTAGATCCATCCTTGTTCCAACACCCCTGAATCAAATAGCTGAGTTGCCTCCTCAGGATGCAGTCAGTTCCTCCAAAGTCATCTTAAGCCCGGCATACACTGTGCGATTTTCAGGGGGGGGGGTTCAGGTCGTATGAGAATCTCTCGATCGGGCCGACTTTCAGCCTGATCGTGAGTTGTGTACAGGAGGGAACGAGGGGGGAAATCTCACGACCACCTCCCGACCATCGTGGGGAAATCGCTCAGTGTGCAAACAAGGATTCTTCTTCTTCTTCCTGTCAGAGGAAAACCCAGAAGCATGCTCAGCCATGTCTTTGTCCAAATAAGTCGTCGCCTTTTCTTTTTAGGGCTTTCAGCACAAAATTGCCCAAAAATCCAAGGCAGCGCGTTTCACTCTGAGCTTCATGTTCCTCTTCTTTTTGTTTGGCTTCCGGATAAAAGAGTCAGATCAGCTCCATCTCACTGCGGAGCTGAGTCTGACGTGGTTTTAGGTCGTATAGTCTGAACAGGTAGATCGCATCAGAGCGTCGTGCTGCATATGCATCATGAGCTGTGAATTCGCACTGTACGACTAGATTAATAACATTTTCATAAAACATGAAAATGTTATTAATCTAATTGATTTCCAGCTAATCATCCTGCAGCTCAGAGGGAACAAAGTCTGTAAAATAATGCCTGATTTTGGTCACATTGCATTTAAAAGGCTGAGATCATCTGTGTTTCTGCCTCCAGATCCTTGCTGGCCAGCAGGGGGCAGCACTATACTTCCAGATCAAAGTAAAACCCTGCAGTCAAAATGAAATCAAGAGATATCAGAATTTAGATTTCTGACCGAATCGTTGCACTGCTGCATGCGAGTTCTGGTCCACTTTGCAAACCGGACCTAACTGAGGAATTGTTCTGGATTCGGCCCAACCCAAACGTTCCACCTGTGGGAACCTTCATCTCCATGGCCGGGTTCTAGATGCGTCTGCTTCCTCAGCCCCTGTGTGGGAGCAGAAAGAGCTGCAGGACGGTGAGCCCAGTGGACCAGAACCTTTCCTGCGGGCCGGATCAGCGCCGCCATAGAAGCCGACCTCATGACGACGTGTTTGTGTTTCAGGAGCGGGGCTCAGCGGGCGCCAGATGCACCGCACTCAGGGCGTGTTCAACCACACAGAGGACTACGTGCTGCTGCCTGACGAACGGACCATCAGCCTGTGCTGCTGGGACTCCAGGACGGCGGAGAGGAAGAACCTGCTCTCTCTGGGCCACAACAACATCGTCCGCTGCATCGTCCACTCGCCCACCAACCCCGGCTTCATGACCTGCAGCGACGACTTCAGGGCCCGCTTCTGGTACCGCCGGGCCACCACCGACTGATTCGCTGTTAGTCCAGGGTTACCATGACTACCGCTCCTCCTCCTGCTTTAGTAATCTTCTTTTGTCTCAATTTTGATTTTGAATTTTAATAAAAAAAAACTAAAACAAGATTCATCTGGTTGTGGTTTTGTTTGCCGGCTTCTATTTAGAGCACAGCTGGTCGGGGGGGCAGCTGGTTCCCCCCCCAACACTTCTTCTACACAGCAGAAACAATCTGAAATTAGTTGGAAAGGAAACCTAGAAGAGGTGACGTGGTTCTGCTCCACTTTGAGCTTCTGTGGGAGGTTCTGACCAATGGGGCTGCAGGGAGGCGGTTCTGACCAATGGGGCTGCAGGGAGGCGGTTCTGACCAATGGGGCTGCAGGGAGGCGGTTCTGACCCGAGGCCCCGCCCAGCTGGGGCTCCGTGGAGCTCAGACCAGACGAGACGCGGCGCAGGAAGCAGCTCAGCTCCTCGCTCTGCTGCCTGAGATGGTTCAGTGAGACCCTCTGAACAGAACCTCTGGGAACAGAACCGACATGGTGAGTACTTACTGTGGTCCAGCCTGGTTTGTGTTGCTTGTAGAAGGAACCGGTTCTGTAGCAGATGGGTCCAGTGGTACCTTCCTCAGAAACACAGCAGCCTGAAAAGGATGGCTGTTGGACCAGAATCCAGGTTCTGTTCAGCTTCCTTCCAGGACTGATGGAAGGTCCAGAGGAAGCAGATCCAGGGTTCTGGTCGGGTCAGTGAGTTTACCAGTTGATGACCTTCATTAATCATCATCCTCATCCTCCGCTCCCTATAAATAGACTGATGAGTAACCAGACAGAACCAGTCAGACTTCCTTTCTGCTTAGTTGGAACCGGACCGGGTCATTTAGGGAAGTTCTGCTCGTCGTCTGACGGAACCTCAGGAAAACCGATCAGTTTGGTTCTTTTTCTCACCCAGAAATACGACTCAGTCCACCGGATCATCCTGATTGGACTGAACAGAAGTTCTGCTGGACGGGTTCTGTTCCTCCCCGTTCTGCTGCTGCAGCCGTCATCCAGATCTGGAACAGAATCAGAACCAGCAGGCAGTAGAACCTTTATGGAGCCGGTGGACCCGGTCCCGCTGTAGATGATGGTTCTGCATGGATCCGTCCTCCATCATGGATCCTTCCAGACCAGAGAGGTTCTGGTCCAGTAGCATCATTCCAGAACCCGTTTCACTCCTACGATCCTTTAGGTTCTAGTTGAATTATTTCTGGAGTAAAGCTTCCTGAAGCGGGAGAACCGGGTCGGTTCCCCCGACTCGGACCTTTCCTTCATTTTCTCTTTAATTTTCACTTTTTGGAAATAAAAAGGTGCTGATCCAAACCCGGCCGGGTTCTAGTCCTCCTTTACCTTCAGCTGCTTTGCTGAACGTCCCCGGATTCAAACCTTTCTCTCCATCATGTTTCCTGTTGCCATGGTAACGCATCGAGAGGCTGGAGCAGGTGGTCCAGGTACTGACCCGGTCCGGTCCTGCCTGGAGCAGGTAGAAAGGATGCAGCGCCTCTGCTGGCCGGATGGAGAAAGGCCGAGGAGGAGCGTGAGGAAGTGAGGTTATAAATAACGGCGGGTGTGAAGCAGTGAGATAAGTTCCTGCTGAGGAACCGCAGACCCATGCAGACGCTCCACTGGGGACTTTATTTCTGCTCTACAGTTTGATCGTTTCCATGGTTATTATCACAACAATCCTTTATTTAATTTTAGATTTAGTTTTTTCACACTTTGGTTCTTTTTTAGGGACAGGGATGATTGCATTTCTTAAGTCAAACAAAGGTCATAGATGGTTTTTAAAATACAGCTTTAACCTGACGGGTGTGAATATAAACGCATCATTTCATAAAGCTTCACTTTTCCTTTATTTCAGTTCCAATAATGAGCTTCCAGTCGCTCTGCAGGATTCCTGCTTCAGAGGCGCCGAATAAACTGCAAATACTTCCTTATTGAAGTAGAAATGTTGGCAATCGATACTTTCCTGGAGGAATTATACTTTTTTCCTTCTACTCCTTACATTTTACAAAAGAGTCCATTTAAGCTCATTTTCATTATGGCCCTGTTGGTATTTCTTTGAGGTTGGACTCGGTGCTGCCCCAACTTGTTGCTCACCACGTACCAAAATAAATAGCTATTCAAGATTATGTAAAGTTAAACGTGACACTGTTACCATTAGTTATAAAACTAAGGAAATGAAATCTAAGGAAGTTTTCGTCCAGAATTGTAGAAAAATGTTCCTTTAATACGGTAGAGCAGTAAAGCTTCTGGCCTTAACATTTTTTCTTGCATTACTTTTACTTTTATACTTGAAGTAGTTTTCAAAAATGGTTCTTTTATACTTTTACTGGAGTAAAAAGCTGAAGTTGATCCTCTAACTTCTACTAAAGTGTTTTTAAACTGTAGGAATAAACATGAATAATCCTGACATCTCTGGTCTGGTTAAACTGGGTCAGTTAGAAGCTAAGCTAACCACCGCTGTTCTGTCAGGCCAGCATACCCGTTAGGCCAGCATGCCCATACCATCAGCTCATGTTCAACCAGATATTCATCCAGGTGGCCATGGATAATGTAATCATAGAACTAAAATTACTTATTTCTTTCCTTAACTCTCTAAAGAATGTAAATATACATCTTTAGAAGATGTTTGAAGACTTTCTGATACAATCTTTATGCTTTTTTCCATTTTCTCCATTAAACAGCTTGTCTGACGTCATCGTGCTCAGAGCAGTACATTTAATGAAACCATGTTTATCTGCATTCTAGTTGTTTCTTTAGATTACGCACTGAGAGATGGGAAGTAACTAAGTACAAATACTTCGTTACTGTACTCAAGTAGATTTTTCTGATATTTTTACTTTACTTTACTACTTATTTTTATGGCGACTTTTTACTTCTACTCCTTACATTTTACACAAATATCTGTACTTTCTACTCCTTACATTTTAAAAAATTGTCTCGTTACTTTAGTTTTGAATCATTTCAATGGAGTTACCGTTATTATTTTTCACGTCATCAATACCAAATTCAATCTAATTGGATGGGAATCTACGTTGCATTTGACGCACCACTACAAGATGAATCGACAGATTCGGCGGTATTCATTGGCGGCAAATCATTGCAGCTTGGTGGCGGTGGCGTTAGCATAGTAGCATGGACGACGAGATGATTGAAAATGAACACAACGGAGATCTAGTCCTATTGGCAGACATCCATTTAAAATGTAGGCAACGGCATGAAAAAAGTGGTTTCTACTTTTACTTTTATACTTTAAGTAAATTTACAAGCCTGTACTTTGTTACTTTTACTTGAGTAAAGAAGTTTAATCAGTACTTCCACTTTTACCAGAGTATTTTTAACACAAGTATCTGTACTTTTACTCAAGTACAGAAAGTGAGTACTTTTGCCGTCTCTGTATGCACTATATACCAAAATGTTAGCAGGAAATGAAAACATAAGACTAGATTTATTTTTAAATCCAAAGCTAATAAAGTTAGCTCCAGGAAGTAGCATTTCTGTGCAGATCAGGATCAGTGATAAAACAGAGGATATAAATGCTTTTATTTTCTCAGGAAATACATCATAATTAACCTTTAACACATCGTAGTTTAGTACGCTTCCTATTTTTAAGGAGGGAAAAACGTAACTTGGGTATTTTTGCAAAGTAAAATGGAGGGCGACCGGGATGGCGAGCTGATGGTATGGATAATGATTCCGGTACGGGTTGGGTAGTGACAGGTGGCCCCGAACCTGCAGCCTCTGTGATGCTCAGAGGTCAAAGGTCATGTGGCTGCTGATGCTGCATGAAGCTGCTTTCCTTCTCATCAGGTTGGATGGCCGGTTCTAGACCGGGGCCAACAGGGGCCCCAGGTAGAACTAGTCCTGGCTCCTGTTATGGATCTATCTACTCATCTGTCGATGAGATGCAGGAACAGACATGGCGACCGATGGCCACCCTCCACTCATTTCATTTATTTTTTTATTTATTTTTTAACTATACTTTTAAAATTAAGGTCCCAGCATCAATTATATTGAGAAAGGAAAAGTTTTATCTGTTAAATGTAATTTAAAACAAAAAAAAGTTAAATTTGTTAGAAATAAATGTATCAGTTAGTTTGTTAAACTGGTAATCATCATTTAAAATATGTCATAAATATTAAAAAAGTCATTAATTATGACGTAAAGGGAGCTAATTAACAAAAAAAATAGCTTTATTTTATTTAGCAACTAATTATTTCAGGTTTATTTCTTATTTTTAGGGAAAATTGACACTTTTAAGTTAGGAATAAAAATTTTCTATTGGAATAATTTCCCTTCATCCAACGAGCTGCTCTTTGGTTCCCGGCTGTCTATTTCCCTCTTCTTGTGTTTCATGCTAAACTAGCCCCACCCTGGGCCCCCTAGAAAACACATCCTAGAACTGCCCCTGTGTAGATGCATGGTGGAGCCTGCTAGCTGAGGTCAGAGGTCAAAGCAGGTTTTAAACCTGAATGGAGAGGCTGCGGCTGTTTGCGTGGAGGAGAAGCCTCAAATCAAGCTCCTTTTCCATCCAGGAGATCGTTTACCTCTGGGTTCCTCCATCGTATCGGAATGTTGGGTTTTCCCACCGATTCATGGGAAAATCTACCAGTGGATGAGGCTGACCCCCCCTGGTAGAGGGCAAAGGTCAGGGAGGAGAAGGTGGTGTTCCCACTCTGAGGGCTGCTTCCAGTGTTCCCAGCCTGTTGGCTCCAGATAGTTTCCCTGGAAGGATGTCAGGCCGGATTTAAAGGGACAGTTCACTGAAGCTCTCTGAAGGCTAAGAAAAGGAGGAGTAATGGCGCTGCTTTCTGGCCCTTTAATGGCGGCCATGTTGGCGTTGGGAAGCGTTGGGTTGAGGTGAGACACCCACAGTCACCTCCTGTGCCTTAATTAGTGTTTCCTGTGACAGAACATCATTAGAATGGAAAAAAATTCACATTTACAACCCCTTCGTTTCAGCAGATGGCGGCTCTGAGTGAGAAAACTTTCCACTGGTGGGTAGGAACCGGGTTCATGGCGTCCTTCAATAAAAAAAGATTTTTAATGGTTCTACCGATGCTCCTTAGAGGTTTCAGGTTCTGTTTCACACAGGAAGACTATTGGGGGCGCACCGCCTCCAACACCACCGAATAAAGGCTTCCTGAGTGAGCTACAGCTCATCCATCACACCGAGATCTTCTGTCATGTTCTCTGCTGAAGAACTGGCCACCTTACAGGTTCCAGGGGATGGGTAGAGAGGAACGATTGCTCCACGGCTTCCTAACATCTCATCTGTAGGGAAACAGGCGTTTCCTCCAACAGACCTTCTAGAAGACGCTTTGATGGTTTAGCTCTTAATCAGTTCATCCTGAATGTTCTCAGGTTTAAATCTTTATTTCACAAACACAAAAAAGAAGAATAGACACAGCGGTGTAAACCAGGGATCTAGACACGGTAGATTCCCCATCACGGCGGCCACAGGAAGCGACTCCATGTTCCACCTCAGCATGGAAATGAGGTGTTCCCAGTTTAGCCACTGGGCACTGGGGGGGGGGGGGTATAAATCTCCAGCAGCCCAGCCTGTTCTGGAAGCATCACTCTGTATTTTTTAGACTCAACGTTTAGATCCCAGCTTCTATCCGTCCTGTTTGCTGTTTGTTCTGCCTGAAATTCCAAATGTGAATTAAAGCAAGTTCAGCTCCCAAACTATAAATTGGAAATACAATTGTTTGTGTTTGTAGGACAGAAAGGAATATTTTTCAGGTAGAACCACTATTTTAAATGTCTGATTTATAGGTGATTAAAAAAAAGAAAAAAATGAAAAATATTTCAAATGCCAATTTTTTCCCAAAATAAATAAAAAAACACCATGAAAGCCCATTAGAGACTCTGGATGAACCTCAGACTTTATAGATCCACATCTTGACTATAATTCAGGCTAATTTGGACTGAATTAGTTGAAGCATGTTTGTTCCACAAAGGTTTTAGTGGGCAGTGATCTAGGAGGAAAGGGGATTTTAGCACAGTGCAGAAATGCATTTTTCTCGTCATAAAAGAGAATCTGATCCGACAAATATGCTGATTTCCATTATTGGAGACCTTCAGCATAAGGCAAAGCCTTTGCTCTTTAGATTTAGCCGTTTTTTTATTGAAATTTACCAAGAAAATCACCAAACTGAACAGAAAATAAGAATAATAGAGCAGCTTATGTAACGCATGCCGGTTACATCACCTTAATTGGTCGTACAATGACCTCTGACCCCTCCTTGGAAAGGTCAGCCTCTAGTTTGCAATGATGGCGGCCATTAGGGGGCGGGGCTAAAAATGAATACCTGCTGTTGCATTACTCCCACTGAGTCACACGTCAGGTGGAATTTTAAATCTAATTCTATTTGTAAACAAATTATTTTCAAACATGTTTTAGAAATTTTAAAGCCCCATTTGAAAGGCATGTGGATGAAACACCATGTGACTGTTTGTTGCATTTCTATAAATAGATAAACATGAGCAGGTGTCAGCTGGGCCCACCGGGCTTAAGGGGTTAAAGCTTGTTGCTAAAACAGCAGAAGAGCTTCATCCCATTTTCCATCCAGGAGTTCAGAGACTCCTGGGTAGCAGAAACTTCCAGAATCAGTTTTATCAAGAGAGGAAATGAGATGAACTCATCTCTCCATCCTCTGTGATCCAGTAGGAAACCGTTGGTTTTGGTTTCGTTATCATACATGATCTGGACCCTGAGCCGCCTGGCTCATCGACGCCTGCCTAGAAGCAAGCTCTGGTGTTAGTTTGTGAGGAAGGCTGATGGGGGGGGCAGGCAGCTGGGGGTCAGCTGTCGGGGGGGGGCTGATCCAAGCAGGCAGGCGTGTGCAGGAATCCCAGAGAGTCACAGCTGAGGCTGACATTGTTGCTGCGCAGCATGCAGACACACGATCAGGGCTGGGGGGGGGGGATTGCTGTGCAAACACCGTGAGGGGACAAGTCGCAGCAGACACCAACGCCAGAGGATGGGAAGCTGATCCTTTATCAGCTGCACGCCTGCTGCCTGACCCAGAGGATTATGGGTGGGGGTGCTGACGGGGGGCTGCTGTGCTGGGTGCGCTCCAGAGGCCTGCATCCCGACAGGTGTCCGGTGTGTTGATGTCTGATGGTGAAAGGCCTCTTTGTGTCAGAGGAGCTGCTGACGGAGGCTATTCTGGGCCTGAAGGACGCTCCTCTGAATGGACGGGCAGCTTGTCTTTACATGCAGCTGAAGGGTCCAGCAGACCCCTGGAGGCTGGCGGACGTGGCTCAGCCAGGGCCTCCTCCATGTTCCTCCTCTCCAGACCTCCTCAGCTGCTCCTCCTTCAGCATCAATAACAGATAAACATGTTGGTCTGGAGGAGCCGACATCCAACGGCCCCAGAGCGTCAGACCATATGGTGAGGAAGAGGAGTCTTTTAGCTCCTTAAAGGAGGGGAGGATGAAAAAGAAAATCACTCTATACTCATAAGACAAATGGATAGAGCGGAAAAAGTCATAGTTTATTTCAGCAATAAAAACTTCACTGCTGTTCATCAAACAGGAAAGTTGGACAAAAACATTTCTTTCATATTTTTAAAAGTTGCTCATTTCACTGAAGATCATGAAGCTTCTGTTATTTAGAAAAACCTTTACCTAAAATTTGATTATCTAATCAACAAGTCCACAGAATCTCAGGAAGTGATCTAAAGTTGATTTTCTACAATCTTTGTGAAACCCTAAAAACTCATTTAATTAATTTATTCATGATGAGAAATTGCCAAACATTGGAAGTAGCAATAGAATATAGCGAAGCAGAATGGTGAAAAAGGGTTCCCTATGTCCTCCAGCAGTCTAAGCCTATAGCAGCAGAACTATAGAGATAGATCAGGATAACCTGAGCCACTCTAACTAGAAGCTTTATCAAAAA
>NW_015151947.1:130325-131855 GCF_000732505.1 Cyprinodon variegatus | reverse complement strand
GGAATTGATAAACTTTTTACGATTCCGATTCTCTTATCAATTCTGGTAAACGATTCGATTCCTTATCGATTCTCTTATTGATTCTGTAAACAATGAACCTGGTAAGTTCGTGGTGACATTCATCTACCTTCGCCTGGGACATTCTATCTCTGCCTGCCTTGGTGAAAACAGAAGGCAGTGAACGGGAGCTGCCAGCCTCTGAGCCAGCCAGGCTACCCGTCTCGCCACAGTCATCTAAATCTATTGAAGAAAGCATCCGTTTATTGAAAAAGGATTACTGTACAATTTGTGGAAATAAACTGATTTCCCCGATTTAAATAAACTGCGGAGCAACTTCGTAGCATGTTTAATAACGCCAAAAAGGGTTAGGAAATAGCATCTGATTTACTAGGAACCACGTTAAGCTCAACCAGTGATATAAAACTAGCTACTTCCCACCAGAGTTTTCTTCCATGTTAGTCATAACTTTAGCTTTATTGCCATTTTGAAATGATTGCAAAGCGCCTTGTTGCCATCTTTCTCTTCCTTAAAATGAAGCCAAAGTTGCAATCGCTTTGACCGCTTTTGTTTTGCTTTTCTAGACCTACGCCTGGTCACATCGTACTTGCTTACTAAAAGCCGTGTGCGTAACTTCAGTAAAAAACGTGACATAAGTCGTGCGGCCCAGCGCTCGGCTCTGGTGCTGCCTGGAACCGTTAAGAGAATCGTTAAGCGAGCTGCCAAACGGTGCCGCAGAGTTGGAACACACCGAACAGGTTTACGATTCCCATCCCTACTGATGAGCTCTAAAGCCAGACTGAAACTCTTCAAAAAGTTCATTATGGTGGAAGTGATCGTACACTTGTTTGGCAACTACTTTCTCAAGAATTTTAGATAAGAAAGAAAGATCGGATATAGGTCTATAATTGACCAAGTCATCTAGGTCAAGAGATGGTTTCTTAAAGGTATACAGGACCATTGTTTACTTTGGGGTGGATCATCAAAATAAGTGGTCCTTCTTATTGTCAATCATTCTGGTGATATGTTTACGTAAGGCCGACCTACACGCTTGTCCCCATTTTCACTTACTGGTGGTGAGTCGGACATAGAGGAAAAATTGCAAATCTTCTTTTAGAAAGTAAGCTTGTATGAGTGATGCATACAGCAGCTTTTAAACAGAGCGTGCACGAGGAGAAACGGGCTTGTGCACGAGTTTAAAAGGCGTTCCCTCATGAGAGGGTACAGGATTGTGCTTTTTATTTTTAATGGAGAGGGCGGGTTCTTTCAAAAATCGTGAAAAATCCTCCAGTATACCTTTACGTAAGTATGCTGGTGAAGATTCTCAGTCATCCAGGTCACAATCATTCCAAAAATTTAAAACAAAAAACACTGGACTCTGTTTTCAAGAGACCGTCCTTTCCTGAATTGAAAAAGCTTCCTGGATAGAAATGAAACATCTTCAAACTTGGAAACAAAGTCCAGTTGATTGTTTTTCTTAACTTGTTTTGAACCTTTTGTTAAAGGTTTAATTCCAGCAACCTTAAAAGCCTT
>NW_015151947.1:127238-129110 GCF_000732505.1 Cyprinodon variegatus | reverse complement strand
AAGATTTTTCAATTCAAACTGTCAGAAATAGCGTTGAGTTCCAGGTTTTACAGGGTGACCAAAACCAAAGCCTTGTTTTGCCTTAGAAAACATGCAAATTGAAATGGGTCCACCCCTTATTAATGGCAAGTCGTTTGGGTTCTTTATTAGCGTGCAATAACTGATACTGGACTATGCCTCTGAAAGGGGGGTCATTAGGGGGTAATTGTTGGCCCGAATGAGCAGGCCCCCCCACTCTGTTTAAGGTTGGTTTTTCTTTCTTAACATAGATGGCTTCCTTCACGTCCCTCTCAAACCACCTGTCTTCTTTGTCCAAAGTGTGAACATTCTGGTCCTTTAATGACTGTCCTTTGTCCATAAGGTGCAAAAGGGCAGCAGAGTCCTGTCCCGAGGAGGTCGCCCCTTTTTTAGCTAAACATCACAAACGCTTACAAAAGAAAAAACCCTGCTATCAGTTTTACACTTGCTCATTTCTGTACCTGCTGAGTTTGAATAGTTTGTTGCTGAATTTAAGTCTGTCCTTAGAGAAACAGGTCTGAGTGTTTTAACGTTGTCGTTGAGCCTTTCGCTGCTGCTGGCACCGTCCTTCTCATGGTAATTTACCATCGCTTCCTTCATTAGGAGGTGGCATGCAGGGGACTTTTATTAACCACCAAACTGTGTGGAAATTATTCACCATGTGAGTTTACCTTTCAGTTTTTAAAAACAAACTGCATTTACAATAAGCAGCCCTTCACAGTTCTGAGATATTTCTCACTAATGCGATTTTTGAGTCCGGTGCTTTCAGCCAAGCAACACATCTGACCTCAACATCCTGCTTGTCAACTTTGTGGTTTTAGTTTAGAAATGTTTCGTCACCCAAAGCTCTGCCTCCTTGACAGCTCTGTCATCACCAGAGCCGGACCAGCAGAAGAGGATGTCCGACTGGCAGCCTTCCCACACTTCCTGCTGCTCTGCTCGGGTTAATCTGCAGGTGACTGAACATGAGGTCGGGATGCACGGGGCGAGGCCGGGATGCATTGGGACAAAGCCATGCTGGATGCTGGGTCTGCAGACAGGAGCAGAACAGGCGGCAGGTTACTCAAGCCGGAGAGAGGAACTATGTTAGAAAATAGTTTTTTCATTTATCTCTCTGTAGGAAGCAAAAACAGGAAGTGAAATTACTCAGAATTCATTTGTCATTTAAAACCAAAAGTAGAAAAACTACCTGGAACCCAAAGCTGCTTTAACTGGGAGCAAAGTTGAAGCGACTGGTTTTAATCATTGATGGCAGGAGGAGGTTCCTTCGGCAAACCCTTCACTATGGCTGCAGAGCCGGGAGGGTTCCAGTGGGTTCTCCTGTGAACATAGTCAGTTCATGTCATGCCTGGTGGAGGTGAGGGACCCTTTATGCTGTGAAGGCGGCAGAAAGACTCTGCTAAAGCAACGGAAAGCTCCACCATCAGTGGCGTTGTACGGGTGGCGGCGGGTCAGCATTGCTCTGTCAGCAGAAACATGAAACATATCAAAGGAGGGAGGATTATGGGAGAACGTGGTTTTAAACAACGAAACCACGTTCTAGATGGCCTGAAAGAACTGAATCCGATTCCTTCTGGTGAATCAGGGGAGCTGAAACTTCCCATAACTGGAGTAAAGAATTGAAACCACAGAGATGAGCCCCTTATTGAGGCGACGCACAAGGGCAGGCAGCCGCGGCGACAGCTAACACTGAAGGCCAGGAAACACCTGGGTACACCTGGTTTTTAGCTTTTTATTTTTAGAATATGATCAAATGGAAACGAACATAATAGAATAGAACATGATAGAATAGAACATGATAGAATAGAACATGATAGAATAGAACATGATAGAATAGAATAGAACATGATAGAA
>NW_015151947.1:109196-124641 GCF_000732505.1 Cyprinodon variegatus | reverse complement strand
AAGAAGTGAGGAGCTGTCAGTCTGGAAAAAATCTTTTTGTTATTCCAAATTATAAAGGTTCCTTTTTTTTGCAAAACATAAAACTGACTAAAAATTAGTGGCTTATGCTGTTTGGGCTTCTTAGGTGAAAACATAATTTGCTGTTTAGCCATGGTTGCTGTTAGGTCAAAGGAAAGGACGCAGAGGAAAGGATGCAAAGGAATGGACGCAGAGGAAACGACACAGAGAGGAAAGGACACAGAGAAAAGGATGCAGGGGAAAGGAATTAGAGGGGAGAGGGAGCAGAAGGGAAAGGATGCAGAGAGGAAAGGACGCAGAGGAAAGGATGCAGAGCAAAGGATGCAGAGGAAAGGAAGTAAAGGAAATGATGCAGAGGAAAGGAAGTAGAGAGAAAAGGATGCAGAGGGGAAAGGACGCAGAGGAAAGGACGCAGAAAGGAAAGGACGCAGAAAGGAAAGGATGCAGAGAGGAAAGGATGGAGAGGAATGGACGCAGAGGAAACGACACAGAGAGGAAAGGATGCAGAGAGGAAAAGACACAGAGGAAAGGACGCAGAGGAAAGGATGCAGGGGAAAGGAATTAGAGGGGAGAGGGAGCAGAAGGGAAAGGATGCATAGAGGAAAGGACGCAGAGCAAAGGATGCAGAAAGGAAAGGATGCAGAGAGGAAAGGATGCAGAGAGGAAAGGATGCAGAGGAAAGGATGCAGAGAAAAGGATGCAGAGGGGAAAGGACGCAGAGGAAAGGACGCAGAAAGGAAAGGATGCAGAGAGGAAAGGATGCAGAGAGGAAAGGATGCAGAGGAAAGGAAGCAGAGAAAAGGATGCAGAGCGGAAAGGACGCAGAGGAAAGGACGCAGAAAGGAAAGGATGCAGAGAGGAAAGGATGCAGAGAGGAAAGGACACAGAGGAAAGGATGCAGAGGAAAGGAAGTAGAGGAATGGGAGCAGAGGAAAGGATGCAGGGGAAAGGAAGTAAAGGAAATGATGCAGTCTGCAGAGGAAAGGAAGTAGAGAGAAAAGGATGCAGAGGGGAAAGGAAGTAGAGGGGAGAGGGAGCAGATAGGAAAGGATGCAAAGAGAAAAGGAGGTAAAGGGGAGAGGAAGCAGAGGTCAAAGGAAAGGACGCAGAGAGGAAAGGATGCACAGGTCAAAGGATTCTGATGAAGATTCTAGTCATCTAGGTCATAGTCACTTCGTATAAGTAAAAAAAAAAATCCATTCCAATCCAGTGGATGGTTTTTGTTTTTGTTATTGTTTTTTTTTTTTTTTTACTTTTACGGAAGGTCAAAGGATGCAGAGGGGAAAGGAATCAGAGCGGAAAGGAAGTAAAGGGGAAAGGATGCGGAGGGGAAAGGGACCTCTTTGACCGGCTGCAGCGGATCATTAAAGATCTTCAGGTTGTTTTTAGTCCATCTGTAGAGTCTGTCCTGCCTGAACAGGAGCGCTGTGCTCCAAAGATGGGAGCGCTTTGACTGCTTAGACCAAAGGATCCTCTCTGGGTTTAAAAATCTTCACAAAGTACCATCAGAGAACGATCCTGCTCTCACTGACAGACTCTCTGTTTGCATCAAACAGTTTGAGCCTGTGTGTGTGGAGGGGGGAGGGGGGGACCAATACTCTAACCTTTGCTAAGCTTCACTGGGTTTTTGACACTGAGTCATATCTTTGTTATTTAGTGACATTTTACTATGTTGAGATACTTTCTGTTCTGTTTCAGAGTAAGTTTGCCAAAGCTCTGTACGACAACGTGGCAGAGTGTCCAGATGAGCTGGCCTTCAGAAGGGGCGACGTGGTCACGGTGCTGGAGCAAAGCGTGGCCGACACCAGCGGATGGTGGATGTGTTCCCTGCACGGCAGACGGGGTCTGGCCCCTGCAAACCGATTGGAGCTCCTGCTGCAGACCTCCGCTGCTGCAGAACGCCTTCGACACAACAGTGATGTCAAGGTGCAAAACATCTACCAGATCCCCAGTACACCCCGGCCCATCAGCAGCCCTGCCTATGAACGAATGGACATGGTCTACAAAGTCCCATCTGTGCCTTTGTCAGCTCCCTGCAATCCGAACATGTCGGCTCTGAGGCAGAGCCCAGATGGAACGGCCATCAACAAGGTATCCATCTTTTCATTTCTGTGTCTGTCAGTGAAAGGCTAAACCTGTTGGTTCCTTTGAAACGGTAAACCCACAGAATGCTGCTGCAGGAAGCTGTGGACTCCTGCTGACCAAAGGCCTCACATGTGGGGACCAGGGGCTCAGTGAAAGGACAGGAACGCAGCACTCAGGTCTTTATGGGCCTTGTAAAACAAACAGACACAGACTTCAGACACTTTTTACTGCAGACAGCAATGCCTGCTCTGCGGGACCCTAGAAATGCACAAGAATGTTCCTTGGTACAGCGTGTTGGGAAGAAATGCAGCCACATGTTCATGATTTCCTCCTCTGCCCTGGGGTAGCCCTGTTCCCCTTTATAGCAGCCATGCAGAACCTGCTGAGCTGCATGGTTTCCTTAACGAGGGCGAGTTTAGTCTGACAACGGAGGGACATGAGGGCGAAAAAGTGCGGCGATCTAGGAGGAAAAAGGGTCCCAGCGTTCTCGCGCACCTCGCTCTTCCAGCTGGTCCAACTTCACAAGTTTTTTCCCTAATTTTGGTCATAACAACAAAACAAGCCGCCCTCCTGTCTGCGGTCAGTTACAATTTGGAAGAGGTGCAGCAGAGTGTCTGCAGAGGGAGCAGGGACTTCTTTTTGTTCACTTCGAAACCTATGCAGATGACCTAGTTTCAAAGTATAAATCAGCCTTTAGGCTTCTCCACAGAGGAAACACTGTCCTCATGAATGTGTTGAGGCTGAGGTCAGAGAGGTAGCTGCAGCTTTGAGATTTAACGATATGCTCTTATGTCTGCAGCCTTCCTTCTGCATGGCATCCAGCCCAAAACAAGTTTACGATGTTCCGCCCCAGTCAAGAGGAGCTTCTCTCCCTGTTGTAAGCACACTTATTGATCAGCAGGTCTCTCATATTGCCACCTGTGTGGGCCTTCATCAGATATCCTGCTTGTTTTGTGCAGGAATCATCACTTTCCCTCCAAATGGCAATGCAAAAGCCTGCAGCTTCAGTTCCAGAGACGGAGAAAAAATCGGAGACTGCAGAACCATTAAGGGGCAACGATCAAAGAGACTCTTATGTGAGTTTTGCATATCTTTTATTAATCAAGGAAACAAGGTTTTAAGAAAGTTCTGTTTGGTGGCCGAGGGCTGCAAACATCACATCAATACATGATTTAACAGCAAATTTCAAAGGTCCTGCAAACACAAAAACATGCAAAGAAAAACCGCTGCAAAGGAGAAAAGCTGCAATCACAGATAAATAAAAGCAGCAAAGCTTAGAGCTGCTGCTACCACACAAAGACACCAAACACATACAAAGTAAAAAGTCTGGATGTCTCGGACCTTTATTTAATGTGAAATCATGTGTGAAAAGCAGCCACATCTCGCAGCAGGAAGGTCTGTGGTTAAACTCTCACCACCGGCCTTTCAGTGGGAAGTTAATGGCCTCCTAACGTCCTGATGCGAGCATTGCTGCACTCTTTGTACTCTAACTGTCACGTTATACAGAGAAATAAACATTTTCTGGTTTTCTTTTACACACACACCTCTGATTGTCTGGGTCACAGAAATCTAAAACAAATTTGGGGCGTGCAGGTGGAGCGGTGGTTAGCACGCACGACCCATGTACGGAGGCCTCAGTCCTCGATGCAGCTTACATGGGTTTGAATCCAGCCTGTGGTCCTTTCCCGCATGTCTCTCCCCCTCTCTCATCCCCCCCTTTCCTGTCAGCTTACTGTCCAAAAAAAATAAATAAATCAGCCACTCGTGCCTTAAAAACTAAAAAAAAAAAAAATACTTCTATTAAAATGTTCCCAGTTCATCCTTTAATTATTTTTCATTTCAATTTGTCTTTTGTTGTGAGCTTCACATGTTACTCCTTGGCTTTCGCTTTAACTTGGCAGCAGAGGGCGCTGTTTCCTCTTAACTGGCACCAAACCCTCTGAAGACGCAGCCACTCATCTCTATTATATTCCAACGGATCTACAGGATCGACTAGCCGAGGTTTTTGACTTATGGTGCGTTCACAACGAACACAAAACCTGCAAACAATTTTGCTCGCCGGATAATTTGTCTTGGCAGCAAAAGCGATTTGCTCAGCCGGTGAATCTGTGTTGAGTATTTGTTTTGGTAAAATGAGCAATACGCTGAGTTCAGCAGGTCATACAGTGATGCTCCTACTTTGGGGAGTCCAAGAGTAGCTGGATCAAAACCGCGTTCCCTGGAGTTAAGGTAAGGCGGTTTCCTGTAGCTCAGCCAGGCCGTGTTGCCAAATTAGCGTTTCTGTTGCCATTTTTAGCACCTTTTTAGACCTCTCTGCCCCTTTTATTTCAAAATAGCACCTAGCGCCTGTCATGGTTTTAAGCTGTTTGGCCCCATGCAGACACAGACAGGGAACAAGGAGCAGTTAAATACGTTTATTTAGGCTATACACAAATATGAATAGCTTACAATGTGAGCTGCAGACAAGGTTTGGAACGTCAGGGTTAGGAGCACTGCGGGAGGAAAGAGGAAACTGATCAACACTAAGATACTAAGGGAGATCTGCGCTGATGCTGCTTCGCTTACCACCAGGTACAGATAACCTATCCGGGGAGGATGAGTGGAAGAAAGGGTTCTGCAACTCACTGCTTTCCAATGGGAGGAGATGGCTTAGCGACAGGTGAGCTAGCGGATGGAACATAGGCGGGAGCCCGAGCAGCACCACAGCGGAGACAGGTTCAAGGAGCAGCTGAAGGAACCAGAGTGAACCCAGGAAGGGGGTCTGTTGTCCGGCTTGGTAACACAGAGGGGAGCAGCAGGGATTCAGTAACCAGTCTTCAGAGCATAGAGACAGACAGTGAGTAATCCAGAGCATAGAGAGCTGAGGGAGACAGGTTAGAACTAGGAATCCAAAACATCCAACTCACAGGAACGAAGATCTGTCGACAGGACAGAGGCCTAGGCGTACCACAACGGTCTAACCCCCTGATTCCTCATACTCCGTCAGCGCTCCGCCCCGCTCATGTACGTCGAGCGGAGTACTCGTCTTTCATGTAAATCAGTGAGAGCTGTTCCACATCCACGGCTACTCCTCCGCACGTCACAAACCACGTACATCTTCTCCGTCCGTCACCTCTAAAATACGGAGCCGAGCTATTTTTGCTCCGGTCCAGCCAGGTCAAGATCCACTATTGCAATCGCACTAAACAGGAAAAAGAACATCGAGAAGAACCGGTTTGTCAAATTAAAATATAATAAGAACAGATCGGTTACTACAAATAAGAGCATAATTATTATATATTCCAAAAACTAACATAGTTTATTTAAAAGATTGGATGCAAACTATTGGTCCTTCAACAGACCAGGAAGCAGATTTCTCATCTCCATCAGAAACATCTGCTGGATGCTGATGGGGAATTTTTTAAATATGTCACATTAAATTAAGGGTTCATTTCTGCATGTTTTGCTCCTCCGAATTTAATTATAATAATAACGCAATGCTCTCCCCGGGCTCTGAGGAAGTCGGAGCGTAGCAAGACGGGAGGAACAGCGGAGGCTGTAGGCTTTGCTTTGCAGGAGGTCTGGTGCGCTGCGGGGAGGAGCGGAGATGGAAATTGAGGGATTTCAGGGTAACAATCTGAGCATTCCCAACGAGCCGCCTGTGGAACAGAATCAGCAGATCATAGAACCCTGACACTGCCACTTTCTTCTGTATTAATAGAGACTTTAGCGACAGCACATAAAAGCACCGAACTCTGTCCTCCTGAGCGAGCAGCTAGTGGATCCGTAAGTTCGCGCTCTGCTGTCATCATGCAGCAGAGATACAGAAGCTAACCTGCTCCACTGATTCGCAGCCCTCTCTCTCTTTCTGCTTCTCTTTTCTCTGCGTGTCTCTGCACTGCGTTCTTCTTCTTTGTAAGGTTTTTTTTTTAGTGGCTGGCAAACAACTGATTGTTCATAATGAAACCAACTGGTATCGACCGTGGAACTAAAGGGCCAGTTATTTATTTTTAAATAAACACTGGTTGGTTCATGCTGGCAGGTCAGCTGTAAACTCATCTTTGTTGCAGCATAGCTGATTTAAAACATTAGATAAAGTTCAGCAGCTGCAGCCTCCAAGGTCCATCCTGTCCTTTTTGGTGCCAGTTATTGGGAAACAGCGCCCTCTGCTGTGTAGCTCTGTGTACTATATACAAGACAACATCATCATTGCTCTGCTTCAGCTGAAGTAAAAGAGAAGGAGGAAGTCCTGAAGCTGAATTTGTGACTCATAGCAGCAGATTCAAGCATTTTGTAAAAAAAAATAAAATAAATAATTAAAAGATAAAGTGGGAGGGTTTCATTTCTGCTTAACTGCCACTGATCTCTTTGAGTGCTTGAATTAGTTTTGCACCGTTTGTTTTAGATCAATTGGAACTTCAGACTGGAAAAGTCCGAAAATCGATCTAAAATGACAAAAGTCCAAAGTAACATTAATAGCTTGCAGCAATATTTTTGGATGAGTTGGAGAAAGTAAGATGTTTTTGATTTGGATCTACTCAATACACTGAAGAGGTATAACTTTTTCAGTCATTGTTAAAGTAGAGAAAACTGCAATTAAGAAACCTCTGTTTTCACAGAAGTCACAGAAACAGCTCCATGCTGCCATCTGTTGGTATTAGACTGAGCTGATCCAGGAAGTGCAGATAGAAATAGAGCTATAGAACTGTTGACTTTGCTGTATTGACCTGATCAGACCCACATGCTGTTTATGCCTGAGTTGTGAAGTTATGGTTTGGATTTGTTTCAGTTAGCAGATATATTCTGTCTGCTTCTGTCTCCTTGAACCCCAGTGGGCCTCAGCAGATGGCCGCTCACACTGAGCCTGGTTCTGCTGGAGGTTTCTTCCTGTTCAAAGGGAGTTTTTCCTCTCCACTGTCGCTACAAGCATGCTTAGTGTGAGGGATTGCTGAAGAGTCAATGAGTCGATGCAATCAGCTGGTTTTCCTTAGATAGAAAACTTTGAATCAATCTGACTGGATGATCTGGTTGATTTGGATCTGAGATGACCTGAGATGACATGATGTGAATTGGCGCTATAGAAATAAACTGTATTGAACATATTTTTATTTTTTTGAATTAAGAACACCATGATTAACCTAAAGAATAACTTTACTGTAGACGTTATTATTGGTGTTTATTTCTCTTTGTACAATCTTACCTGCTAAATAATGAACTGTATGATTAGAACTGATTTTCTTCCTAAGGTATATGCAGTTCCTCCACCCGTGGCCTCCGACCCAAACTATGACATCCTTCCTCGCTCAGCCACAGAACACCAACGTAAACTCTGCGCTGGATTCAGCACGCTTCCTTCTCCCCAGAAGCAGGAGTGGATCTACGATGTCCCAGCCGGGTCAGAGAAGCAAAGCAACATCGAGGGCAACTATGACACCCTGCCAGCCAGAGCTGAATGCAGACACGTCTACGACACTCTTCCAGCTCGAAGATCAAATCCGGATTTCCTGATCTATGATACACCCAATGCCTCCAAACTGCCCCCACTTTCAGACAAACACCCAACAGAGAGATTACCGCCGGAGGAGGACCACCTTAGCCAGGTGGTCAGCGACGCTTCAGAAGATCATAAAGACCTGGAGAGAAGGGGCGATCCAAATAACACTTTGGAGCACAAAAGGGTGCGCCTGCAGCGGATGAGGAACTTTTTGGCTTGTGCATCTTTCCCTGACATTCCAGGTGGTGGGAAAACTCTGGTGGCTGAAGAAGAGCAGCTCAGGCTTTCTACTGAAGTTAACCAGAGGATCAGCACAGCCTCCAGCTCTTCCACCAGCTCCTGTGACTCTCTGCCCCTGAGCTCATCTTCCCCTGAGCCTCTTAGAGAAGTGACTCTCTGTCAGGAAGACGCCTGCCGAAAACTGCTTGAGCTTCAAGAGTCGGTTTGTGGGGCCGTGCCACGGCTCATGGACTTTGTAAGCAGCAACTGGAGGAGTAAAACCCACCTGGAGAAGCACCTCCAAGAAATCCAGGTAGCAACAGAGAGGGTGGTGTCTGCTCTCACCTGCTTCCTCAACTTTGCTCTTGATGTGAAGGGTAACGCTCGTCGCCTGACTGACACGAACCTGCAGGTCAGGCTCCACAAGCAGCTCTCCATAGTGGAGGATTCTGTTGTGATCCTCCAACAAACGGCGAGCTCTCTCAACGCAGCCGGCTGGGCCCTTGACTCCCTCTGCCAGGACCCGGGCCAGGTCCAGAACCCTGACCAACTGGACCGCTTTGTGATGGTGACCCGCACTGTGCCTGACGATGTCAGGCGCCTTGTCTCCATCATCTACGGAAACGGTAAGCTTCTGTTTAAAGCTCCGCCACGAGATCAGGAGCCTGTGAGCAGCAGGAGTCCACCGCAGACCAAGGAAGGTCTGGATAAACCAGAACCAGAACCAGAACCAGAGTCAGGAGAGGACGACAACGACTACGTAGAGCTACAGGTGAAAGACTCAACTTTATCAAAGACGTTACGGACATTATGACACGTCAAGAAAAGCTAAAAGTGTTTTTTCACCTTTCTCATAGAAAAAGACCGAAGAAAGGAGGCCAGAAGAAACGAATAAAGAAGCGAAAGAGAGCGTTCCACCAGTCTGCCAAAAGGTATGCAGCAAAACAATCCTCTGGTCATTCAGACTTTATCCTTCATCTTTTCAGACGTGTCGGCCTCCCTCTGTGGTCATTTAGAGACGTTCAGTTCATTTAAAAAACTTCTCTGATTCCCTCTCTCCTTATGGAACCAAAGATGTTGCAGAGTCAGCAGATTGCAGGTGGTTTAGCAGCACAGACTGTTTCTGCAGAGTGAACAATCTATGTTTACAGAGCTAGCTCCTTTCTATTTCTAACAGGTTGCTTACAAAAATTTTTTTAATTCTATGTATAACATGGATACATAAACACCTGATTTTATTTTATTTATATATTAAATTCTGTTTAAACTAACAGATCATAATTAAGCTTTACTGCTGATGAATTTCTTTATTCTGACCCCGATTATTTTTAATCTGATCCAGACTATTGACATCATCACTGTAGCTCCGTGTGTTTATAGATAGATAGCCAGCAGATGAAGGTGGGCCTGAAGTTCTGGAATGTAATGCAATCATCAGCATCATAAACCTCATTTTCTGATGTTATTCTTCAATAATTATTGTGAATCTTTGTCATCTGCAGTAAGATTTAATCTCCCTAAAATATTAATGCATCCACTGGTTTATCATGAGGGACAAGAAAATCAATGAGGCTCCTGTAGATTGGGAATAGGACATTCTGTGCGGCTCTAGCTGAAACTGTTTATGAAGGATCGGTAGAGCTCCTAACTTGTCCTCTGGTGACATGGTGGCTCATTGTTGTGTTTGCTTTTTTATTATATTTTTTCCTTTATTTCTGGTTAATATGTGTTTTTCCTCAGGCTGAGCCCAGAAGCAGCGCAGAGGAACAGCAGCCATCCCTGTCAGAGCACTGCAGGCTCTATTTTGGAGCTCTTCAAAAGGCCATCGCTGGATTCGTGGAGAGCCTTCGAAATAACCAGCCACCAGAGAAGTTCATCTCCCAGAGCAAACTGGTCATCATGGTGGGCCAGAGGCTGGTCAACACTCTGTGCAGGGAGGCCGCCCGTCGAGGCTCCTGCCAAAGCCTCCTGTGTAAGAGCAACCACCTGTGTGCGCTCCTCAAGCAGCTGGCTGTGGCCACCAAGAAGGCGGCCGTGTACTACCCAGACAAACAGGCTCTGCTGGAAGTCCTAGAGTTTGCGAAGGAACTGGCCCAGAGAGCGCAGCATTTCCGTAAATCACTCGCCCTTTAGGCACATGAAAGCAAACATGTCATCCTTTAACTTCTTCTTCTTTCTTTTTCTATGACCTCTGAGCCACAGCAGGTGATATGTGTTGATTAGTAACAAACGCAGGTTTTCAAACGTTTACCATAGATGAGAAGACAAGTCGCCTTGGAGGACCTCCTTGCACATTTAAGATGCCGGAACTTTTCCAATTTTAAATGCAATTTTAGAATAGGGTTATAGCTATTCTTTTTATACTTTACTAAACCTTCTGTAAATGTGGTTTATTGCGTTTAATTTTTTTAGTTAAATGTGCCTTCTGTAAATATCTTTGTAAAGTTGCCTTAAAAACTGTTTTTGCCATTTTCTTTATCAGGTTTGAGATTTAATTTTTTTAGGTAAAAGTGCCTTCTGTAAATATCTTTGTAAAGTTGCCTTAAAAACTGTTTTTGCCATTTTCTAAGCTTAACGTCAAAAATGAAAACAAAAACATTTTTATCGGTATTATAAATAAAAGCTGAAAAAGCTGGTCTGTCTGTTTTTATTTTAGTCCAGTTTGTCTTTAACATCTATCTCAATATGTTTTATTTCGCGTGTCTTTTTATTTCGCAAGTTTGTCAGATCAGTCTTCATAGATCAGTCTTATTAGGGACAAAAACAACTGGAAAAATTAACCAAGATCCATAAGGTCAGCACAGGTGAGCTTGTGGTACCAGTCATACACAGATAGAGAATTACAGCCTACAGCATCGACGAAATGGATTGTGACGCTAACTCCGACTTCCTCGAACTGGAGGACATGGAGGAGGAGGACTTGACCTGCCTGGGTTAACACTCCAGGCCTTCAAGTGGGGCAGAAGTCATCTCCCCGTAGGACAGTGACCTGTACGATGTGTACAGACGGGCGGCTTTAAAGCTGAATATCCCCTGGCCTGCAGTGCAGGATTCAGAAGGAGCAGAACGGGACCTGTATGACGGTAAAAGGCTTCCACCAGCTTCACCACCAGCAAAGCAACTTTTACTGGCCGTTCCTGCTTGAATGAGAGAAATGAGCTTCTGGTCCAGCCCATTTAAGAGCAAGCTTCCCGCCAAGTGCTTCTCTAAGCTGGAGATACAGGGCATGGGTGAGCTGGGGCTGGCCGAACCCTCAGCAGTAGAGTCTTCAGTGGCTTACCACCTCCACCCTAATCGCAGATCGGTTTCAGCATCTCCAAATATCTCGCTCCCAGGTAAAATGGACCGCCTCACAGCCTCCATTTACCAAAGGATGTACAGATATACGGGTCAGTCAGTGTGCTCACTTAACGCGGTTACACTGCTGTCTGCGTACCAAGGTGAAATCCTGGAGGAGATGGGGCATCAACTGGACTCGGGGACACCTAACCCCAGTCTATGGGATGAGATCTGTGTGGTGAACGATCTCATCTTACGCACCTCTGGTGGTGCTGTTCAAGGTTGTGGTTGTGTCATGGGTCTGGCTGTCTCTGGGGAAAGAGGCCTATGGTTAAACCTGTCAGGCCTGGGTAATTCCCAAAAGGCCGAGATCATGGATGCCTCCTATGACCCGACGAAAGGTCTATTTGGCCCCTCCTTGGAGAAGATGAGGCAGATGAGTACCCTTTAGAAAACAGGAGGGAGATGCTTTTAACCTTTATTTGCCTCGCAAGCCCAGCCAAACCCACCCCCCCACCCACCCCCCACACCCCCACAGGGGACCCAGACCTGGGTTTGCTGCTGCTGCA
Source organism: Cyprinodon variegatus (assembly GCF_000732505.1). Classification (NCBI taxonomy): domain Eukaryota; kingdom Metazoa; phylum Chordata; class Actinopteri; order Cyprinodontiformes; family Cyprinodontidae; genus Cyprinodon; species Cyprinodon variegatus. The sequence continues at coordinate 112,998 of NW_015151947.1, read as the reverse complement.
GTGAGAGTGTGGCGAAGTGGAGCCAAGCCTTCAAGGAGACCTGCCACAAAAACCGCCCAGCAAAGCAAAGCAAAGTGGAGAACCCAAGACCATGGGGGAAACACTCTTTTGCAGCGGCCGCTACAAAAAAATCGTCCATTCCACCCTAGGGAGAGCAAGAAAAAGGGGCAACCTAACCCCACTGTTAACAACCTCCCCTCTGAAGAGAAGGTTTCCAGGCACCAGAGCAAACTTCTCTGTCCAGGATTCAGATGCTCCTGTTGCTCCCGGTTCACCAGGAGTCATGTGAAGTTCTCCCTCTCATGTTCAGAGAGAAGACATTTTGGGGCGGAGGACACACTGTCACCAAGGACTTCAGCAGTGTCATCCAACACTCCACAGCGTGTTATCAGTGTCACCAAGCACTCAGCTGTGCCCCATGTCACAAAGTTTTGTTCTGGGGGAATTAGAGAAAATAAATACAGCTTTTCTGCAGCCAGGCATGTTGCCAAAGGCATGAAGTCCCCACAAAAAAGAAAAAAACACAAATGGCTCTCTGTCACTCCCCTCTGCGCCCAGCAGAGGGAGCTCGCACTCTTTACAAGAGAGCCGAGTACAGCAGTGCAGAGGGGATGACGTCACTCAGCAGCGACGCTTCTCCTCTCTCTGCTCGGGCAGAACAATGGCGCGCATGCGCAGTCTCTCCATGGGTTTTGAATACAATTTCCAAGGGTTACAGACTGAAGTTTGCCACAAGACCTCCGAGATTTAACGGAGAGCTCTCTTCCGTTGCCACTGGGGATTTGGCTCATGTCCTGAAAGACGAAATAGCATCCCTGTTAGAGAAAAAAGCGATCAGAGTAGTACTGGACGAGAAGGTTCGTCAGGGTTTCTACTTTTCTCATTCCAAAGAAAGACGGCGTATCACTACGCCCCATACTGGACCTGCGTGTGTTAAACAGACACTTACGCAGATATACATTCAGGATGCTCACACACAAAGCACTGTGCCGCTCCATCCGTCCGGTTGGACCTTTCGGATGCCTATTTTCAGATCTCCATTTACCCCCACACCGAAAGTTTCTCAGGTTCGCTTATCAGAGCGCTGCCTACAAGTTTCAGAACATCCCGTTTGGGCTGTCATTAACCCTGTTTGTGTGTGTGTGTGTGGAGGGGTCGTTGTCCCCTCTGAGGACGTGCGGGATCAGAATATTTTCTTACATAGACGATTATCTAATCTGTTCTCGATCAAGGGAGCAGGCAGTCAGCGAATCCCTAGCAGTGATGAATCACCTCATCAACCTCGGGTTAAGGATAAATCAAGCCAAAAGTCGCCTGATTCCCGTGCAATGCACGGAGTATTTGGGTCTCAAAATAAACTCCCTCTCTTATCGTATCACATTATCAGAGGGGAGAATCCTGTCATTCACTCAGTGCATGACACGTTTTCAGTTGAGAAACGTTGTTACATTCAGACTGTGCCTGTGGCTCCTCGGTCTTATGGCATCCGTGATTTCAGTTGTCCATCTGGGGCTTCTGATGATGAGGGACTTTCAGCGGTGGGTCGCCTCACTGCGACTCTGTTCCCGCCGTCATTTGTGTCGCAGAGTAAAAGTGGTTTTGATCTTTTATCCAAAGGGAACCCTCTCTATGGATAATGGAAGCTGCATCCACAGGTGGTGGAGCAGATCTGGCAGAGATACGGACGGGCTGCCGTAGATCTCTTCGCCTCATGGGAAAATGCTCATTGCCTGCTGTTTTTCTCCCTGTCAGACCCAGACGCTCCACTGGGTATGGACGCGTTGGTGCACCCATGGCCAGACGTGTTGCTTTATGCTTTCCCTCCTCTCAGCCTGATATCCCCAACTCTAGTCAGAGTGAGGGAACAGGGGCTGTCTTTGATTCTGGTGGCTATCTGGTGGCACTCTGGGCTTTGCCCATGAAAGGTGGAATTTAAATGCAACAGGCCTCCCCCCAGAGGTAATCGACACCATACAGAATGCTAGGGCTCCTTCTACTCGCTATCTTTACTGGTGTGAGGAAAAATAGACCATTCCTTTTCAGTGTTCAGTGGGGGACGTGCTCTGCTTTCTGCAGAGCTTGTTGGAGAAGGGTAAGGCTTTTTCAACAATTAAGGTTTATTTAGCCGCAATCTCTGCTTGTCAGGTAGGGTTTGGTGATAAACCTGTGTGGAAGCACCCCTTAGTGTGTCGTTTCATGAGAGGGGCATGAGGTAAGTTACCAGTTTCTAAGCCTCTGGTGCCATTATGGGATCTCAGTCTGGTGCTGGATGCCCTTTGTCATCATCCCTTTGAACCTTTGGAGGGTGTTGGCTTAAAGTTCCTTTCATTGAAAACTGCCCTGCTCTTAGCGTTGGCTACGGCTAAGAGGGTGAGTGAGTTGCATGTACTTTCAGTCAGTCCCGCCTGTTTACAGTGGGCACCCGGGCTCTCTAAGGTGTGCTTGAGACCCAACCCTGCTTTTGTGCTGAAGGTGTTGGAGTCTGCATACAGGTGTTCGATGGTGGAATTGCTGGCATTTCGTCCACCCCCTTTTCTCTTCAGCGGAAGAGCAGAAGCTTCATTGCTTATGTCCAGTGAGAGCTTTAAGAGCTTATGTGGACAGGGCAGCATGTCTCAGAAGAGCTGAGCATCTGTATCCTGGGCTACTGCTCATAAGGGCAAACCTGTCTCCCGCCAAAGATTAACACATTGGATTGTGGAGGCCATATCTCTGGCATATAGGTGCCTCTCTCAAGGAGCTGGGTTCTAGAGCCCATGCTACATGTGGAAGTGAGCTTATTTTAAGCCGGTACAACTCTGCCTCCTACACCTGCCTGTGAGGTGATATTCCATGTTCCCATTCGAGCACCTGCGGATCGGGTCACTGAGGCTTTTGCCTCTCACTACTGTGCTGCCATATCCTCTCTTTACCTGTCCCTCATTCCCCCTGCAGGTGGTGGGCCCACTGGTGGATGGGCTTGCGTTTGTCTTTTCGGGCTGGGCCTGGCCTGGTCCCTCGAGGGAGAACCCGACCATCAAGCACTTGCCAAATGACTTTAGACTTGGCTACAGGATGGGAGCGCTGGTTCCACCATATCAGGCAATGGGCTTTTTGAAGGAGACCTATCAAGATTCCCTGGCTTGTGGGACTCCTAAGGCAGCAAGGAGGTATTGTGAGGTCAAATGTGCCACTGCCTGGGCAGTCGCAGAGGCAAAATCTCAGAACTGTTAGGAGCTTGGAGAGTCCATGGACTATCGGTTGGCCTCAAAGCGATACTGGCAAACTGTCCTGTGTCTCCTTTCCCCTGATGACCAAGAAAGAGGCAATCATTGGACCCTTGATGACCGTGAAAGAGGCAATCATTGGACAGTCAAAGAGATACCTTGAGGATCTCCTCAATCTGGCTGACACGCAGATATAGGATTCGGGAGATGCTCAGAGTAGTCGCTTCTTCTCCATTTTTGGAGGAGTCAGCTGAGGTGGCTCAGGCAGCTTCTTCAGAGCCCCCTGAACCCTTTCTTCTGAAGTCTTCCAGGCACATCCCTCTGGGAGGAGGCCCTTGGGAATTGCAAATAAATGTTTCCCCCCTCTGGAGAACAAAATGGTGTGAATCGTTTTCAAGTGTTCTTCTTTCTATCATAAGAGAATGCTACCATTGAGCTTCCACACTACAAGTACCTTGGAATCCCACAAGCAAATGGCAACCTCGAAGAGGTAACAAGGAAAGCGGCTCCGGCCAAATTCCTCCAAAAAGTAAGGCAGGTCCTAAGGAGCCAGCTCAACGGCAAGAATAAGACTCGGGCAATAAATAGCTATGCTC
>NW_015151947.1:107496-108276 GCF_000732505.1 Cyprinodon variegatus | reverse complement strand
TCAGCAGGACCGGTATCTGCTCCTTTGTGCAAGGAGGAGCAGAAGGAGCACTGCCAGAGCCCTACAAAATGACGTCCAGCAGGCCACTGGTGTGAATGTCTCTGACCAAACAATCACAAACAGACTTCACGAGGGTGGCCTGAGGGCCCCACGTCCTCTAGTGGGCCCTGTGCTCACTGCCCAGCACCGTGGAGCTCCATTGGCATTTGCCACAGAACACCAGAATTGGCAAGTACACTGGCCCCCCTTTGCTTTTCATAGATGAAAGCAGGTTCACCCTGAGCACATGTGACAGACGTGAAAGGGTCTGGAGAAGCTGTGGAGAGCGTTATGCAGCCTGAAACATCGTTCAGCATGACCGGATTGGTGGTGGGTCAGTGATGGTCTGTGATGGTCAGATAATGTTCATTTCCATCAAATGATGTGGCATCCTGTTCCTAACACATCACCCAGTCCATGTAAGTATAAATAAACAGCAGGATTTTTCCCCCATTAAGATCTGATGTGTTTCCAAAGTGTTCCTGTAATTTTTTTGAGCAGTGCCTATATACATATATAATTATAATATAGGTATAGTTGTATGTATGAATGTATGTCACATAACATGTGACAGTATTAGTGCCATTTGTTGAGCCAGCTGAGCTTCCTGTGGATTTTGTTGAAGTTCTTGCAGAGAAACTTCAGCGGAACTTAAAAGGAACCTCAGAGGAACTTAAGAGAAACTTAAAACAAACCTCAGAGGAACTTAAGAGAAACTTAAAAGGAACCTCAGAGGAACTT
>NW_015151947.1:103342-106753 GCF_000732505.1 Cyprinodon variegatus | reverse complement strand
GAATCTCAGAGGAACTTCACAGGAACCTCAGAGGAACTTCAGAGGACCCTATGAACCTCTGAGGAACTTAAAAGGAACTTAAGAGGAACCTCAGAGGAACCATCCCTGCCCTTCAGACTGATCCTAAAATTCATTCATCAGATTTGAAGTCTCTCTGACGTATGGCCCTGGGCTCCGTGTATCTCCGCTGTGAGCGCGTGCAGGCAGTCAGCAGGGGGCATCCAGTGAGTGGAAATATTCATCAAACTATGCATTAGAGGAGCGAGCATCGCTCCGCAGCAGGCAGCCTCTGCGGGTGGATGGAGCAGGCAGGCAGCCTAGCTTGATCCTGCCCCTGGCTGCTTTTTTTCTGCTCATATTGGATCATATTGTTCCTCCTGCAGCCCCCCCACTCTGGCTGGGAGGGAAGGAACATGGCGACGGTACCAGTCTATTGCATCTGCAGGCTGCCTTACGACGTGACCCAGTTTATGATCGAGTGCGATGCCTGTAAGGACTGGTTCCACGGCAGGTAAGGACTCTCCGCTCTGCTTTTCTGGGGAACAAACCAAAATGGCGAAGCCTGCGTTTGACAGCAGCTTTGTGGCTCCGCTCCATCTGAGCGGAGGCCGCTCGGAGGAGAAGAAGAAGGCGGAGTTAGAGCCCGCCGACCGGGGCTGGGACATTTTAAACAACAAAACACATTCCTGGGACCGACTAATAGCTGGGTAATAAAGCAGTTACACTCCGGCTCACATCCTCCGCTCCCCCGATCTAAACTCTGCCTCCTCCCCGGCCAGGAGCGCTGAGCGTCGGGGAAGCCTCGGCGGAGCCTCCGCTAATCGGGACCTCCTTTCCCCGCCGCTGCCGGACATTTTATCGGCCATGTTGTCGTTGAACGCGGCCGCGCATGAAGCTCTCGGTTCGGTCGCTGTTCAAGCAGAACGGAGACCGAGCCGAGGGGCCCCGGAGCGGAGCCTTCCTGCCCCGCCATGTTCTCGGAGGCTCCGCCGGTTCCCTCTGCTGGTGTGGCCGCTGTGGAGAGGAGCAGAACCCCCCCCATCAGACGGCATTATTGGCCCCCTGTCCCTGACTGTGACCCCCCGTCCCTGACTGTGGCCCCCAGCCCGTCAGATGGTCGCTTTAAAGCGGCTTTATTGGAGCCAAGCAGCCCTGCGGAGCGGAGGGTTTACGCGCCTGAATGTTAACCCTTCACTGGGTGCCCGGGGGAGGGGGGGGGATAAAGTATTGGTGATGCTGGTTCTACCTGCTGTCACGTGGTGAAGGTGAGTTTGGGGCAGCAGCCATGTGTACTTTCCCTCCATCAGCTAGAAAATGAGGCTGACCTGTTTACCTCCACAAAGCATCTAAAGCCTGGTTTATGCTCACAGACCAGGCTGTCTGCGTGTGTTAACCCAGACCCCCCCTCCTCTCCAAACCTGTAGGTGAGTGCAGACAGGAGGCCTCTGATTGGTCAGTTGTACATCCTCTCTACACTATGGGTATTTCCTGTTTGGTACCTAATGGCAGAAACTCTGGCTGTAGTGCCGTCCACAGCGCCTACGGACTCTATCCCAGACACCGGCGGGACGCTAGTTTGTAGCTCTGTGCGACGGTCTGTTGGTTTGCTACCGAAACCAAAACACGCAACACCACGGCCAGTCTTTGGGGAACACTCATGGTTAAAATGTGTGGCGTCCCGCGTTGGATGAGGGGTTGTAGACGACAAACAAGCTTGTCAAACCGAAACACGGACGCCCACAATCCTAGCTAGCTCCTGATTGGCCCTCTGGCGTTGTGGTGTGGAATAACACACCGCAGACCACGCTTCAATATTGGGAATAAATCAAACATATCTGCGTCATACCTGTGACAAGCTAACTGCGACACACTGGACATGTTTCAGGTTCCTCTAGTTTAGGGGGTGTGAGGTTCCCCTCTGATGGCGCTGGACGTCCAGCAGCAGCAGCCGGGTGTGGAAACACCTCTGGAGGCTGCAGGACTCGGCGGGTTGTTCTCCTCTCTGATTGGTTGAACTTTATGTTCTCCTCTCTGATTGGTTCTTTCTTTGTTGTTTCCATCCTCTGATGTAAACTAATTACATCAGAGGAACACTGAGTAGAGTTCCTTTCATCAGCAGGCTGTTTACGGACTGCTGATCAACATCATATCCAGTCAGCAACATGATGAAGGTGTGACACCACTGTAAATTCAGGGGCCGCATGCTTTTAGGGGCCGTGACCTTCCAGGGGCCGCGCTGAAGGTTGTCCCAAGCTGCCAGTCCTTCTAAAGCCTGGCGTACCCTGTGCGATTTTCGGGGCGATTTTCCAGTCATGTGACAATCTTTCGATCGGCCGAACTTTCAGCCTGATTGAGCGTCGTGAGTCGTGTAGGGGACTACGAGCGGCGATCAGCCTCTCACGACCATCACCTGATCAGGAATCGTGAGGAAATCAAACATTCCGCCATGGGCAAATCGCTCAGGGCGCAACCAAGGATTCTTCTTTTTATTCTTCCTCTCAGATGTAAACACAGCAGCGTGGCGGAGATGCAATGAGTTAAATGCAGCGCTGTCTGCAAAATTGATGGACCGCAGCAGCCACGTCCTTTTTCCAAATACGTCGTCGCCTTTTCTATTTAGGAATTTCAGCACAAAATTGCTCAAATTGCCAAGGCAGCGCGGTTCACTATAGGGAGCTTAATATTCCCCGTTCGATTTGTTTGGCTTCAGGATAGATGAGCAGCTCCATCTCACTGCAGAGCTCAGTCCCACCTGCTTTTTTAGTATTAGAGTGTGAGCAGGTAGATCGCATCAGAACGTCAGGCCAAACATAATTCATGAGTTACTGCTCACACTGTACGACTAAACCCTGCGATTAGTCGTACAGTGTGAGCAGCAGATGCGTTCAACGATAGAAAAAAATCACAGTATACGCCGGGTTTAAGACTCCTTCAAACGCGTCCTCTCTCTGTCCCATCTTTCTACCCCCAAATTAACTTTTATGTAAATATATATATGTAAATATATATATATTTACATATATACATATATATATTGATATAGTTGTATGATGTAGAAGAACATTGTTTTCAGTTCCTTTTTGTAAAAATAATCACAGAACTCTGAATGTCCCGTTTGATTAACATCATGCGTCCCATTAAAAATACAAAATAAGACCTGAGGAATCATTCACAGGTTTTATCCTTACCTCTGCCATACAGCGCACTTCACTCTGGCTTTTTAAGTCTCCTCAGATTTCTGTATTCCTTCGATAGGCAAGAACTCTATTCAGTTTATTTCTATAGCTCCAATTCACATCATGTCATCTGAGGTCACTTTATAGAGACAATTAAACTAGACCATCCAGTCAGATTGATTCAGAGTTTTCTATCTAAGGAAAACCAGCTGATTGCATCGACTCATTGACTCTT
>NW_015151947.1:100442-102260 GCF_000732505.1 Cyprinodon variegatus | reverse complement strand
GTGTGAAGATTCAGGATCCTTGTGAGTACAGTTATTTACTGATCTCTAACGCAAAGAGAAAATGATCAGCCTGGATATCTACCTGTGTTTATTCTCTTCTGTCAGTGGACATGGCTGCAGCCTCTATGGGTGTTAGCCTGCAGACGTAGAACCGTAGCTAAACTCTGAGATGTTTGAAGCCTCAGGCAGGCTGAGGTGTTGCCGTACCATTTTTAGCTTTGCTGGTGCGTTCGAGAAGAACGTCGCCTTGCCTGGACTGACCTGTCTGCAGGTGAACCAGACAGTTAGCATCACGTTAGCATTATGCAGCTTATTCATAGAGTCCTATGAACAATATTGATTAAATGTATGTTAGTTTTGTTATGTCTATTAATAATAACTTGGGTGATTTATTGAATTTATTTTTGTTATAAGCGGACCCGTAATTAGCAAATAGCTCATTAATAAGGATACATGTTCCCACGCTCAGGTGTTAAATCATCCACCAGGCAGAGCCAGATGCTGCATAGATGTCTTCTTTTTGATTTGTTTTGCATGTGATTGTTTATAAGATCCATCAGTGTTTCATTCATCACAACAAATTCCTGTCATGATTTTATCAAATCCTCTGACCCACATGCAGAGAAACCATTACAGAGAGACCTGAGAAAAACTTTAACAGGTTTATTGAGAAGCCGGTGGAGGTTCCAGTGTTGCTCTGGACACTGCTCAACCGGAACTGAAAGGTGAGGGGAAGACACTGCGGTTAGTTCAGGTTCAGTGGGAAAATTGATTCTCGAACTTGAAGAGGAGAAACGGTTTGCAGACTCACGCTTCCAGAAAAGTGGTTGAATCTTTGACTCCAGTCGGTGTGGGGTGTTCCAGTGTTTGTCTCATTCGGTGGAGGGTTTACCCAGAATGCAGTTGTTTGTAGGAGAATGGAGAAACTGATTTCCTGCCACTCGGATTTCCTGCGGTACTTGAACGGACTGTGGTGCAGATGAATCCCTTGCTCAGTGTGAAACTCAAATGATCTCTTGGAGGAAAGTGGATCCAGACCTCCAGTTTGAATCCCCAGCTCAGTTTGAAGCTGGAGTCCTAACAACAGCCTCAATCTAAGGATCCTCATAAGCCAATTATGAAAAAATACTTGGAATAAATATTCCACTGATTCATTGTTAACGTTTATACTTATACATGTTTTGAAAAAGATAAAAAACTGAAAGTGGAGGACATTATTATTATTTAATCCTATCACCTGTTTGTTTATCAGTGACGGGAGGACGCTTTCCCATCAGTGCAGCCGCTGCAGATGCTTCTGATCAACTAATAGAAGCAGGAGAGTGAAGAGCAGAGGAGGGCAGGATGTCCATGTGACTGTGGGCAGGAGATGAAGATGCTGAATGGTTTTCAGTTCATTGCCTCTGTCCAGACTTCCTTCTGTCTGATCATCCTTCTGCTGGAAGCCTGGGATCTTCTTCATCTCTGGGATTGTTCTGCTGGAGCTTGTTTCCCAGCCTCTGCCTCTATGTCTGCTTGCTTCCTCTGATCTTCACCTTTTGACAGAAGTTGATATAGTCCTTGCATTGATGTCCTTTCCATGTGGCTGACACACTGCATCCCAGTCTGTTGCCTCAGAACAACCTTGCAGGGCCTATTCAGCTTCCCTTGACTGTCTCCTTACAGTTCTTTTGAATGCAGGTTGTCTCTTATAATCTGAGCAGAGAAAAAACAGATTTTCATCAGATTTTCTAAGAGGTGTTACTTTAGAGACGTGGGAGTCCTTGACATTTTCATTAAACAAGTCCAAAGTTTTGTTGTAGCAGAGAGGGAGGCGTG
>NW_015151947.1:96153-100342 GCF_000732505.1 Cyprinodon variegatus | reverse complement strand
AGAAAATGAAGGCTAATCATGTTTTGGGTGTACTATTCCTTTAAACTTACTGCTAAAGATGAAACTTGGTCGTTACATTTTCATGTATCTCAGTATATTTTCCAAATGTTAGTCGGGCTTTTATCTAGGAATATATCATAGTGGTGGATCAGGCCCTGCGCATTCGCCACGTCAAATGACAGTCGTCCTTCCTGGAAGGAAACAATAGGCATGGGGGCGGGGCTAATCTGGGTTATAATCCCTGCTGGTCTTGGAAATGTTAACTGTCAGAGTTGGAATTAAATCCTTTTACACACACACAAAATAAATAGAATCTAGTAGGAACAATAAGAAAGAAAATAAGAGTTTTAAATTGATACCTTACTGGAAATTAATATTGCTGGAGATTCCCAGTAATTCCAGCTTGAAACCAGGGATTAATAATTCAATGTTACAATCTTTAACACAACATTTTACGCAAGTCACTTTTCTCACCTGATTTCTCTTGTAGAAGCTGGAGGCTGATCTCTGTGGTTTTTTTCCTCTCTTCATTTTCCACAAATTCACACCTTATCAGTTCTGTTGAAAGAAATGTAAATAAATAAATCCTACTCCACAAAAACATCCTTCTTCACTTACATTTTCCCATTTTATGTTCACATTTACAGATTGTATCTAAAAGTATCAAACATTTTTTTCAAATCAAATTATAGATATGAAATAATCCGTTATCGCGAAAAATAGCGTAAAATCATATTTTCTGTCATCAATAGGTGTCAGTATAGTCTGTTGAAGAAGCTACCTGTAGTGATTTTAAATGTCCAGCAGGTGTCAGTATTCAGTGACACAGTATCAGAACAGTTTGTATGAATGTGAAACGCTTCATGACGCCTCATGAACGCCTCACTAACAGACAGCATCGTCCCAAAGAACAAAAAACCCTCCAAAAATAATCCTGTAGTTATCAGGCAGCCAATTAGTTCTTGTAAACTTTTCAAAGTTTCACGCTAACCTGTTAGTAAAACAGCGACTGTTCACCTCAATGAAATCTTCTGTAGGGACTTTACATTTTCCATCAATAACAGATCCCCATCGTGAACTGTTCTCCCTGCTGCCCTCTGGGAAGAGGCTTCCCAGCATTCAATGCAGGACCAGCAGGTTCTGCAGCAGCTTCTTCCCCACCGCCATCACACTGATGAATGCTGAGAAAACTCTAAATCAGAGGTCACGGATTAGAGGACCGCGGTGCGGATCTGGACCCATCTGCTGGCTAATCCGGACCCAACCTGATTTCAGTCATTTATAAATTACACATGTTGTCTGACGATAGTGTCTAACTTCGCTTCTCCTGTTACCCTGAAATCCCACATCCTCCGTCTCCACTCCGTCCCGCAGCATCCAGACTTCCTGCAAAGCAAAGCCTGCAGCCTCCGCTGTTCCTCTCCTCTTGCTGCGCTTTGACTTATGCTCAGAGCTCATTCAATCATATCATTCAATTTCTTAGGAGCAAAACATGCAGAAATGAAAGCTTAATTTAATATGACTTAGATGTTTCTGATGGAGATGAGAAATCTGCTTCCTGGTCTGTTGAAGAACCAATAGATTGCATCCAATCTTTTAAATAAACTGCGTTAGTTTTTTGGAATATAGAAGAATTATGCTCTAATTTGTAGTCACCGATCTGTTGTTACTATATTTTAATTTGACGAACCAGATCTTCTTGCGGTTCTTTTTCCTGTTTGGTGAGATTGCAATAGCGGATCTTGACCTGGCCGGACCGGAGCGGAGCCTGAACATTTAGAGGATGTTTGGTTCAACCTGCTGCTGTGAAGCAGGATTCTCCACCATGAACAGGATAAAAAATAAATATGGATAAAAATGAGCACCTTGATATGTGCTTGAGAATGGCTTAGTCTCTGGTTAAACCCAGGTTTAAAGCCTTGCAGGGCAGCCTAAAGCCCACTGCCAACATTAAGACAGAAAAAAGAAAGAAAAATAACAAAAACGATGAGTTCAGCTGTTTGATAAAATATGGGAATCAGGAAATTGTCTGTAAACGAAACTGAAAGATTGTTGTTCTATACTTAAAAAAAAACCACTTTAGATTTTAAAATGATTTTTCTATTTTTAAAAAAATATTTTTTAATTTAACAATTCAATGTATAACATGGATGCATAAACACCTGTGATAAATTCTGTTTAAAGTAACGGATCATTAAAAATGTCTCCGGATCTTTACTGGTTGATGATTTTATTCGGATCCGGCTGATTTTTAATTGGTTACCCCTGATCTAAATCATGTCCCAGACCCTGCATCACACTGATAACACCAAACCAGACTGCTGCATATCTGCATCATAGATATTAATGCTCTGAACTTCCACTCTGTTTACCTTCGATCACTGCTGCACTTTACGGAATGGAAATGTTCATTTACTGTCTGAAAGCTGTTCTAAATGTCGTTTAGTATATAGTGTATAGAAAATGACAGTAAAAGTTGTCTAGGTCTAAATTAGAGCGTACCAAAGCTGTACGTCCCATAAGCAGGGCGTACCATGTAAACCTGTAGGTATTGCTGGTTATATATGTCTAGTTCAGATATTATATTTCAGGAAATTCTCCTCCTTATCTTAATTTAATTCTATAAATAGTTTACTCTGGTTGAAAGACTTTAATTTAAAGCAGAGTAAAACTTTGGGTGGCCAGTTTAGCAGCCGTTCTCTCCAGCAGCTGATCATTTAGAGAGCACTAATCTGATGAGGAGAATAATCCGGTAGACTGGAAAGGCTTGGAGTTCAGTGTTCTCTACAGGACATCCTCAGCTCTGGGATAAAACAACACCTCTCTGTTTTAGATTCAGTAAAATCTCCATTCTGGCCTAAAAACATCTTACAAGTTTATCTTGGGTTAGTAGAGCGATTTGGAGCATTCCCGGGTCCTGGTCTCCTTCCCATGTGGCCGATAAACGGGTCCTTCTCTCCCTGGTTTGAAGGAGGGTCCATTTGGGGCCCAAATATTTCCCATGATTGTTGTCCACCATTGTCCACAGCAATGGTGGACAACAGTAGAAAAAATGCGATTAATAATATATTACACTCTCCATGACCTCGCATAAACACCGTTTTCACTCTAATATTACTTTACAAAGTTTCAGGAACTTTATCATCTTTTCCTGAAATCCATCCAGGGACGTAAAGAAATAATAACTCATGGTTAACTGCGGATTAATGGGTTAAAATAAAATAAAGGAATAAAATGAGCTCCATGCTTTTCATTGATTACATCCACATTTGTTATTGTAATGTTAACATCGGCCACTGGAGGGCGCCATAGTTCTGTCTTAATCTGAGCCTTTACTCTAATAGAAGTAAACCATAGTTAGAACAGAATCATGAATGGATCCAGATGATGTCCTTCATGGATCCCAAGATCCAGGATGAACTTCCTCTGTTAGTGAATCTAAATCTGGATAAACTCCAGTTCTCTGATCAGAAGGAGAGGATGATGGGAAAGATGATGCTGGATGGAGGAAAAGGAAGGTTCTCCTTCTGACAGCGATTCCGGGCAACCAGGGACACCCGTCTGTTAGTCACACTGAAGAAAATAATCCAACCGTTTTTGGCACTTAACCATATTTAGTTACTTTAACACAATGGTTTCATATTAGCAGGGTAGGATATAAAACAATTGCGTTAAAGTAACTAACTATGATGCAGTAAATGCATTATTTTTAGAACTTCCTCTTTCACGGTTCCTGTTAATCTCACTAAGTTTAGTTCTTTCAGTCAGATTTTATACAGCTGGACCATTTAATAGATTAAATATAAGGATGTCTTTTTTCTTTTTATTTATCATATTTAAAAAACATGAATAAGGGACGGCATTATATTACAAATCGATTAATCTGTTGATTGTTTTTTTAGATTAATGATAAATAATCAGGTAGTCAATGTTCCTTAAAGAAGATTTTTTCTACAAAATGAAACCATGTGAAACTAAAACTTTTTCGCTTGAGTTCTGGATTATACAGCAGATTGACAGACGAAAAACTTTTTTTTTATCTAAAACACCAGAATTTTTTACAATCTTGGTATAATACCTGCTCTAAGTGGGTCACTCTGTCAGCTAAAGGCAGGTTTTACAGTATCTATACTCCAGTTAATGATTAATCCATTAGTTGATGATTATTTCAATCATCGAATAATCTGAT
>NW_015151947.1:90778-95318 GCF_000732505.1 Cyprinodon variegatus | reverse complement strand
GAGTAGAAAATGAAGGCTAATCATGTTTTGGGTGTACTATTCCTTTAATCTGATTAATTGTTTCAGGTCTGCATGAATCCTTTCATTTTCTGAAAAGATCTTGACAGAAGAGAAACCTGAAAGCTGTCAATGATGGATAAGATCAGTCAGCCTTAGATTGGTTGATTGATCAGTAACTGCTGCCTTCAGAACAGGTAGAGTCTGTAACATGAAAGCGTTCCTCTGATGGAGGAAACCTTTGGAGCGCCGCCTGTGTGAAGCAGTGTGGGGTTAAGGGTCTTGCTCAGGGAAGCCAGTTTTGTGATTTTATTTAGATTTTTCTTTGCATTAACCAAAATCATGTAAATGTTTCAGTTTTTAATGACCTTGCTTCTCCAGAGTCCTTTGTTGCAGAACTTTACTGTTTCATCAAGAAATGATTAATTCTGCATGCATGAAGTTGCATCCTAGCTGCATCTCTCTTCCCGTCTGTGTGGTTTAGAACCAACTTTAAGCATATTACCGCCAGCTAAAGGGCTGGAGGGATCATTTTAGCTACTTATTCTTTTTAAATGTAATATGACCAAACATAATGGCCGCTATTTGAAAATTGCAGAGAAATGATTCAACTGCGATGATTCTGCAGATCCTCCTGGCCCTAAGCTGCACTGGCTTTGTTTCTGATGCAGCATCATGAAACCATCCTGCTGTGGCGACCTCTGACGCCTCTGCCTCTATAAAACGCCGCGCTGTTGTTGTAAAAACGTATCTGAATAAAGTGGAAGGTCAGTTGGCAGCCTGGGGGGTTGGGGGTAGTGTAAATGTGCAATGGAGACACCTGGGAAGCTTAAATCATAGCAGCTACAGTCAAATCTCACCAGCAGTACGACTTAGATTGGTCCCCATGGCGACAAGCATCAGGGGCCCCTGGCTGGGGCCCTAAGTATAACCTGTCTGACTTCCCTCTGACCTCCAGGACCTCCGCCTTGCTAGCATCCATCCATTTTTCTCTTAGGCTTTAACTTCCTTTTAATCCGAGCATTTTTCTTTAACTGCTTAGATTAAAAAGTCTGTTTGTTTTGATCTGAACGTCTTTACTGTTGTAGCTCCGCCCCTTTTTCCTCAACGGTTCTGCCGCGTTGTTTAACAGTGCTTTGCTTCTGCTTTCAGCTGTGTTGGGGTGGATGAAGACGACGCTCCGGACATCGATATCTACCATTGCCCCAACTGCGAGAAGACCCATGGCAAATCTACCTGTGAGTGACGGCGGTCCGGTTCAGCCGCCGTTTCAGCTGAATCCAAAGCTGCGTGGTTTGAATACCAACCGCTGTCCTTTCTTAGCTTGTTAACGACTGTTTCTGACTCTTTCAGTGAAAAAGAAAAAGAACTGGAGCAAATATGACACCGGGCAAAGCGCAGACATCCGAGCGGTTCAGAACGGCAGCCAGGTTTTCATCAAGGAGCTGCGGAGCCGGACCTTCCCCAGGTACAGTCGCCTTCATCCCTCTGAGCTCCGGTCAGGCAGGGGAGTACTTGAACCGGCAACCTCAGACTCAGGACAATCCTCCTCATGACTGAGACCCTCATTGGTGCTTCAGAGTCCTCCTCCGGAAGTCCTTAAACTCAAGGATTTCAGGAGACAGACCTTCTGTGAACATCTAAAGCTCAGTCAGCCTGGATGCAGGATGTCGTTCAGTGTCCATCTGGACTTGGACTAGGCCATTCTGATTCCTTCTGTGTTCTTGATTTAACCCATCTGCTAGAAGGTCTCTAATCTTCTAGAAACTCTAACGTGTTCTTCTCCTCCAGGATTGTCCTGAATTTAACCCTGTCCACTGCTCTTAACAGTGCTGGTTCTTCTCTACAGAACCTCTGAGTCTGGAACCAGTAGCGTTGGGTTTCGATTGAGGAACAGAACACAGAGCAGGACTCTGGGTACTGATGAGGAGATTGACGGCAGCTTGTTCTGGAGATTTCGGTTCAGTTTATTTATGTAGCTCCAATTCACATCATGTCATCTCAAGTCACTTTATAGATCCAGATTAACCAGATCATCAAGCTAGCTCCACAGGAGGCTCTGTGTGTGAAAGAAACAGTTCATCGGACAAGTTTTCCTGTCAACAGAAACAGGAATAAGGACAGTACATCCAGTCAGAGAAACAGGACTACACTGAAAAACAGGCCGATCTCCAACATCTAGAAACAAAGGTGTTGATGGCAGCAGCACAGCTGATATTTCTCTCCAGGATGGAGTCACAGCCAAACAGGAACAGACCAGATGAAGCTACTATGAGAAAAAGCAGAGAGAGCAGAACGTTAGAGATTGAACTAACAGATTCTGCAGAGTTGGAGAATAGAGATAGAATGAAGCAGAATGATGAAAAAGGGGTCCCTATGTCCTCCAGCAGTCTAAGCCTATAGCAGCAGAACTATAGAGATAGATCAGGATAACCTGAGCCACTCTAACTAGAAGCTTTATCAAAAAGGAAAGTTTTAAGCCTAGCCTTGAAAGTAGACAGGGTGTCTGAGAAGAAGATCCTAGATCTAGATGTTTAGACCATCTGCCTTTTCCACCATCCTCACCAGCAGCTATCACATCGAATCCCAGTAAACTCCCTGCAGGTCTGTGTTTTTGTAACTGGGCCAATCCTGGACCAGCTGAAGGGGTGTGAATATTTAGGCCTATGAATGAGAAGGTGTGGAAGCATCAGGTACTTCCACTCGGTGGCGCTATTTTCTACCTTTGAGGCTGATGGACACTCTCTGCTCCTTCTTTCCACTTAGTGCCGACGACATCGTGGTGAAGCTGAGCGGCAACCAGCTGACCATGGACTACTTGGAGGAGAACGGCTTCAACGAACCCATCATGGTTCAGAAGAAGGATGGCCTGGGCCTGTCCATGCCCGCCCCCACCTTCTACATCAGTGACGTGGAGAACTACGTTGGTAGGAAGCTGAACTAAACCCTGAAACATGTTAACACCAGCAGCTGATAGTTGCTGTAGTGGAGTAGGCTAACTGTCCAGCTAGCAGCCTCTCCTGGGAGTTCCTGGACCACCCTGTCCCTTCTGCTCCAGTCTTATTAGACCTGGACGTCCATGATTGTCCAGGATGGCCTGCTGTGTCATCCTCTGTCCCTTTAACTGGGAGAACTGGGATGGGAGCCTTCAGGAGAAACATGACGTAAGCTAGCTTTAGGTCAGGAGGGTTTTTAGGAACATTGGTGTTTCTGTCCAGGAGCCAGAGGAGGTGGATCAGAACATCATGTTTCAGTTCCAGGGCGAAACAGAGGCAGGTAAGGAGGAGGACATCCCCACCTTTCCAGGGTCAGAAAACCACACGTCTGCTCCTGGGGAGGCAGCGGCTCCTGGGGGCCCAGCACCTGTTACAATGTCCTGAATAAATCAGAGACTATTGGTTCCCTGTTAGAAAGCTCTGAGGCAGCAGCAGGTGCAGAAGCCGATCAGTCCTCCAGCAGGGGGAGCTAGCGCTCTGTCAGTGGGGGGCAGGAGATGTTCTGTAAGATGTTCTCACGCTGTCCTCTCCTGTCCTCTCAGGTCCAGACGTCACCGTCGACGTGGTGGACGTCACCAAGCAGACCGACAGCCAGATGAAGCTCAAAGAGTTTGTGGATTATTACTACAGCACCAACAGGAAGAAGGTTCTGAACGTGATCAACCTGGAGTTCTCCGACACCAGGTGCGGCGGCTGAGTGGCGGGACGCCTGAAGGCAGCGTCCTGCAGCAGACCTGACCACCGTGTCTCTCTGTGTTCTCCAGGATGAGCTCCATCGTAGAGAGTCCTCAGATAGTGCGGCGCCTGTCCTGGGTGGAGAACTACTGGCCCGACGACGCCCTGCTGGGGAAACCCAAAGTCACCAAATACTGTCTGATCTGCGTGAAGGACAGCTACACGGACTTCCACATCGAGTGCGGCGGCGCCTCCGTGTGGTACCACGTCCTGAAGGTCAGTGGCTTCATTGGCACGCCGGCGTTCAGCCATTCTCATGCCGCTGAACATCTGCTCCTGTCTGCAGGGAGAGAAGATCTTCTTCCTCATCAAGCCCACCTCTGCCAACCTGTCCCTGTATGAGCGCTGGAGGTCATCGTCCAACCACAGCGGCATGTTCTTCGCCGACCAGGTGGACAAGTGCTACAAATGCACCCTGAAGCAAGGCCAGACGCTGTTCGTCCCGTCAGGTCAGACTCAGGAAGGTGTCTGTGTCAGAAACAGGACGGCTTTTGTTTGATTGGTCGTTCTGTCTGAGTCTGATGATGATGATGATGTTTCTCTTTGGATCAGGATGGATCAACGCCGTGCTGACCCCGGTCGACTGCCTGGCTTTCTGTGGACACTTTGTCCACAACCTGAGTGTGGAGATGCAGATGAGGTCAGTGGTTTTAAAGAAGCATTGGCCCCTTTGAGGCAACCCAGCCCAGTTAGCGAGCACTAGCATGGTTCTGAATGAGCTAGCTAACCCCGGTTAACGAGCACTAGCATGGTTCTGAATGAGCTAGCTAACCCCGGTTAACGAGCACTAGCATGGTTCTGAATGAGCTAGC